>NW_017263721.1:0-146135 GCF_001662655.1 Pseudogymnoascus verrucosus
GGTATATCTGATAACGACGAGTCGATTATTCTAGGGATAAATATCACTTTATACAGCATTACTACAGGTCTCACGACGTTGGAAAAAAGAGGTCTTGGCTATTCTTGGCTATTCTTAGCATGTATCCGGATACTACTCGAGAGTATCCGGATACGCCGGATACTCCTAAAATATCGCCGGGTAGGTAATTACTCGAGGATATACCCGGATACCACGGGTATTTTGGTATCCGTGCCGAACACTGGAAAATGTTCATTCCGACGATAACGATTATACTCGTGATGCGCTTTAAATGTTATCCAAGTTAGATGTAAAAGAAGCCTAAACGTAACTAGATCCTAATCTCTACTCAAGCCCCATCCACTATATCTTCAAACGAAGTAACGAAACTTGAGCGAATTCTCGCCATCAGAAAGCTCGCTAGTACTGACATCTTGAGCCCTCAAATTAGTACCTATGGCCTCATTTCGTCTCCTATTCTCGGCTCTCATCCAAAGGCCTAAGATCAACACTGAAGCAATAGCAATGACGTTGCAAATGCAGGTAGTAATCAAAGTCGGAATATATTTGGGAGCATACTCGACACGAAAAGTGGCTGCTGAAAGGATACCAGCAAAGTTGCCGAGGCCAACAAGGAGTCCGGTGGTTGCAGCACGGCTATTCTCGTCGAGGTTGTTGTTGTTGTGCCATGTTTGGACGAGACATGACGGGATGTATGCCCCTGCAGCCATTAAAAAACAAGCAAAGTATGCAACACCCTTATGGTCCAGAACATCGATAGTAATGAGTATAATCATACCAATAAGGCTGGTAATTAAGGAACCGATAATGTGGAATGTGCGCTCGCGGAAGTAATCCGACGATTTGGCAACGAGAAGCAGTACGATGAATCCAACGGCGTTCGGGGCTACTGTCCATAGATTTGTCTTCACGGTTGAGTATCCAAGGCGCTGGACGATTTGTGGAAGAAAATTCGAAGTGGTGGCAAAGGCGACTGGATAGACAAAGGCTATTACGCACCACAAAGCAAATTTCCAATCTTTCCAGATCTGGAAACAATCCTTCAGATTAAATTTGGTGCTGACCTTATTGGAAGAGTCGCGCAGGGATCGGGCTGTTGCTGCAGCTTTCTCATCTTGGTTCAAGAACCATGCAGTTTGAGGAGAGGCAGGAAGCCAGAAGAAGGCGATGACGCCGAAAACCAAGGTCAGGCTACCCTCAATGATCATGAGATATTTCCAACCTGGGATGGTAGTATTTATATGGAACACTCCGAAGGCTATAAGGCCGCTGAAGGCCGCTGCAAGAAGAGCGCTGCCGAAAACAATGGCGATGCGGAAGCCGAGTTCCCCGCGCGAGTAGAACAGTGTTAAGTAAAAAACCACACCAGCGAAGAAGCCCGCTTCACAGGCACCCATGACTAGACGGCAGACAAGCAAACCGCCAAAGTTAAAGGCAGCACACTGGAGGAGAGACACGGATCCCCAGGTGATCATCAAGATGGGCAACACCAATGCAGCTGTGAATCTCTTGGTGAGGATGTTGAGAGGCAAGTCCAAAGTGCCAAAGGGGATGTAAAAGAGAAGAATGAGTAAAGAGTATTCGTTCCCAACAAAGTGGAGATCCTTTGAGAGGCCATCCGTCTCCGCATTTCCAAGGTTGCTGCGGTCGACAGCGTTAAAGAAATACATCAAGGCCAAATAGGGGAGGAGATATATATCCAACTTTCGCACGTAAGATCTCTCTGAGGCCTTGTCGATATGGTCTGTGGTGGCCTTGTCGACATGCACCGAGGCCCCTGATTCGATGTCGGTAGTGGTGGCTGGACCCTCTTCCAATCTCTTGTCCAAAGAAGGAAAGACTTTTAGAGATAGAGACATGGTGATGGGATAAGATTAAGCTCTCACAGTCCGTTAAGAAAGAGCCTTGGAGTATAGATATGATACTCTATGGTATGGACTGAATGAAGATCAAAGAGTGAGAAATTTAATTGATGTTTTGATAGAGCAAAAGAAGATGGGTGTTAGCTATACTTTTATTTACTTCTATCTAAACTTATCTACTGTTACTCAACTCCGTTATCATGTCAAGAGACGTCTTGCAAGGTTCTGCGACGATCTGGGGACAGGGTGGATGAAGCAATCTAGCGGAGTATCCCGGAGAATGCCGGGCGAGGCGTTTTCCACTAAATACCACCCACGTTATCTGTAAGTAATGGGACTCCCCACTAAATACTACCCCGCTTTATCTTTAAGTAATGGTGGATGATCTTCGTCAAAGGAGAAATCATTTAGATGGAAAGTGACCCCGAGTAGAGGGAAATCCAGGATTATATTCTTTCTGTGGGGGCTGTTATCCTGTCGAACGTCGATAGTCATGCCACCGGGCATATCCAACAGTGTCCAGAGCCAAACTCCCTCAACGAGGACCCGATCGTTTGGAGGCTGTTTGACTTGCCGCGCCCGGAAGGTGAAGTGTGATGAGGTCCGGCCATTTTGCGGCCAATGCATACGAGCTGTTGTCTCGTGTGAAGGGTACCTGGCCAGGCTAAGATGGCTCCCATACTCGCTCAGTGCATGTTCCACAGTAACACACAAGGACGACGAAGATGGGGGCCATAGTAGACGAATGCTGTTCACAGGTATGTGATATCAATCCTGTTCTTTCAAGCGTAATACTGACAGTTGATGCAGAAGAAGAACGCATGCTTATGTCAAATCATTTGACACAGAGTGTCGGTTACTATCATCTAGACAAGGCACTCGAAGAAGTTGAATCATCATCTAGGGTACAGTCTGCTGTGACCGCCATCGTTGGGCCATTTGGGTCCTTCCATGTGTCGGTGTTGAGCAGTTGTCCAAATTCAGACCAATCTGCCCGTCCTCGTGTAGTAAGTTCAAGCTCGCAGCAAGACTCCGAAGATGAGAGGGCCATCACCTCTGCCAGCCCTCTGATCGCCCCCGACGGTTGGGCCCAGGCTACCTCTAATAACGACCCATTCGAAGATTCTTCACTTACCTGGGGTCTGACGGATAACGGTACAGCTTCCTTCACCTCTCCAGTGTTAACCTCGCTCCTCGAGATGGATGGATTAGGATCTGGCAACTGGGGCGTGGGATTCCCCACAGATTTCTTACAAGACGTGACTATATCTCAGTCACCCAGATCTCTGCAAGTTCGAGGAAGCATAATGGACTGTGGCCCAATACCGGAAAATATGCACTTTCTCTTGGATCATTACAAGAACCAAGCGGAAACCTCTTTCTCTCCTCTACGAGTGAGAAAACCGCCATGGAGTGTCCTGCATCTCCCCAGTGCTTTATCAGCCTTCTCTGAACTCACATTATTCAAGGAGACTAACAATGCCAAGGCTGCTCTGCTCTACGCAGTACTTGCGGTAAGTGCGTTCCATCTAGACAAGGTTGTGGCTTCTGCTGGCAGTTCCAATTACTGGTGGACGGTGGGGGAGGACTTGCGTCATAGGGCAAAAGCCCAGTTACAGTCCTGCAGCTATAATGAGTTAGTCGGTCCAGGTCGCTCGAAGTACAAAGAGATACTGATGGCTATTCTGACGATGGTCACCATATGTGTCGTCAATGGCCAACAAAATGAAGCCAGGTCATACCTGCTCAACGCAGAGCTGCTCATCTGCACGAGAGGAGTAACAAAACAGTTTAAATCTCGCAAAGTTAGAATGCTGCATTACATCTATCTCTTCCTCCGAGTAATGGAAGAGAGTACATACATCTACCCACGAACCTGGCGGCCACTTGTCACTCCCGACTACAGCCCCTTAATGCGCTTCCCATCTATTCGAACATACAGCGTCGGACAAGGAACAGATATCGACACCATCAGCGGCGGCAATTTCGAAATCGGTCTCTTCGGCGAATCTTGCGAAGCCCCCACCTCCGAGACACTCTTCGAGAAAATATACGGAATACCTGAAGCTATTCTCTCCCTAATATCGCAAACAACTAGCCTGGCAAATGAAATCTTGGCTCTAGGCGGAGATGAAGCCTGCCTGCCACCGGACCTCGCCCATCGGAGCAAAGTCCTCGAGAACGAAATCTGTTCCTGGGCGCCGCCCGCCAGCGTGTCCGACTACGAACCCAACAACGATGCAATTCCCGAAAACCGCACCATAATGCCGCATCTAATCCTCGGCATCCACTGCTCACTGGTCATATATTTCTACCGCCGAATACGCAACATAGCTCCCCTTCTTCTCCAAAGTTATGTCCAAAAGACGATTGAACATTTGGAGAGTAACGAGCAGGCTAAGCTGGACAGCTCAGTGATTAATACAGGGATTGTATGGCCGGGATTCATTGCTGCGACGGAGGCTATAAGTCAGGAACTGCAAGAAAGGTGTGAGAGGTGGTTGAGGGAGTGCGCTAGACAAAGCGGGATGCGCAATTTTGATACAGCAGCAGATGTTGCTAGGGAGGTGTGGAAGGCTAGGAAGGAGAGCAGGGATATGGGTGTTAGTTGGGTTACGTTGATTAGAGATCGTAGAGTAGCTTTAATTTTGACTTGACTTGATGGATATTTAGATTTATTGGGATCAAATTGGTTCGATAGATAATAATGTAAGAACACTTGCTGAGCGTCGCTCGACAGGAATTTATCTCTAAGTGTCGACTTTACCTCTCAACCGTCTCTCGCGGTTCCCAACTGAACACTCCAGTTCCCACTGCAGATCTGGTTGAAACTCGCAATAAAGTGTCTCCGAGTCGCTAGTCATGCGGTGTGTATACTCTGCCACCTCATCATCGACGTACACCTTAGTAATGCCATTCGCAGCCGCGGCCTCTACTAGAAGTTGTACCTCACAGCTCTTCTCCATGAGCATAAACAAGTAAGCCGCTTCATCGACCGTCTTCCCAACAGTAAATAGCCCATGGTTCCTCAGTATCATACCCTTCCCCTTCTGACCCAAGGCCGTTGCCAACCGTTGTGCCTCAGCTTCATCGAATACTACCCCACCAAATTCGGAGTAGACAGCCTGCGCATCCCCGTAGAAATGGGTGACGTCTTGATTTAACATCTCCAAACGGCGGGAGAATGTGCTCCATGCCTTGCCCGCTTTGGAATGCGTGTGGCATGCTGCGATCACGTCGGGTCGTGCTTTGTGTACCGCAGAATGGATTTGGAATCCAGCTGCATTGGCAGGCAAGCTAGTATTGCCGCCGATGGGTGAGCCGCTGTAGTCAACCAAGATCATGTCGGATGGTTGGAGTAGACCGAAAAACTTTCCCAATGGATTGGTCCAAAATGTATGTGGGTTTTCAGGGTCGCGGACGGAGATGTGACCCGACATGCCTTCAGTGAACCCTGTGTTGAGGGAGAGTTAGATCAGCTAATGAACGCCAATACGAGGGGAATGGGGAAGAATGAAGAGGGGTGGGGAAGAATGAAGAGGGGTGGGAAAGGATGCGGATGGGATGTAATTACCTTTCCGAGCGAAGACCTGAAAGGCTAGAGCCATATGCTCCAGCATCCAGTGTCGCTGCTTTTCGAAGTCATTGAAGATGGGAATCCCTGGTAGGCAGACTCCTTTTGAGATAGCTTGAAGAGCCGTTTTATCTGTAGTTTCACACTCCTGCTTCTCGTTGCTGTCGGTCAAAATATGGTTCTGATGAAGCGCTGATGGAGCCATTTTCGTTAGCTAAGAGATATGAAACCTTCCTTAATATTGTTAATTTCAAAGAAAGATGGACTATGCAAAGCAAAAGGGCTCAGTCAAAGGAGCGGCGGCGAATGTCGACATATATCGTTCTATGGGAAAAGCGATCCATTTCTCCATATTTACGCCATTTACGGCGGTAACATCATCTTGCATCATGGCGGAGAAGGCCCTAGGGCAATGCATCACAAGAATCTCCAGAAAAATGATTCCTCAGTCGGTGTTTGGCAAGTAAAGCCAGGGAGAGCTTGGGCGGGTGAGCAGATGCCAGAGGCAGGTCGGAACGGGAAGGTCATCCCGAGTGACGACGGCGATTCGTCAACAATATTACATAATATAGATTCGGAAGGAAGGCCTCCCCGAGTTTTGCGCAACTGATGGATGGTGGGGTAATCGCATTATACATCAAACGTAACAGTTGGGGGGGAAGTTCTACTCCACTTCAGATTTCTGAGATGGGATTTGAGCCTTCGTCTTCATACATAGGGACCTTGGGTTCCGAGATATTGTAAAAAATCAAAAGCAAGATCATATCCGTGCCAAGTCCCAAAACACAGCATTCAAACATCAGCGTTCTTTACTGCAGCCTTTGGCCGAGCATCAACTGTATCTCGATAGACATGGTATGTAGAATGTAAATTTCCCTTTTATGTCTTACGTTCTCAGTTTGAGTGAATGGACGCGTGCAGTAAATGTAGCGAGGTCTTTTTAGTTGTCGGATCTGAAGACAGAGGCTATTCATAGGCGTTCAAATAGCATACCACGTAGAGGACGTTAAATCTAACTTCTAGCAGGGTTTTAATATCGTTGAATTATCCATTGCAGACCTTCAGCAGGCCCTCACCTCAGACCTAATTACCAGTGTTGAGCTGGTTGACAAGTATCTACAACGTATCAACACATATGATTCCAGCGGCCCATGCCTCAATTCCATTACCAAAATTAATCCCAACGTTTTCGAAGAAGCAGCCGCATCCGACGACAGACGATCAGCTGGGCTCCCACCTCGCCCCCTCGAAGGGATCCCGTACACGCTCAAGGATGGTTTCAAATACAAAGGCATGACTGTTGCTGCTGGTTCCCCAGCATTCAGGAACCTAGTACCAAATGAAGATGCTTTCATTGTGAAAAAGCTAAAAGAAGCTGGCGCCGTACTTATTGGAAAGACGAATATGCCGCCCATGGCTGCAGGAGGTATGCAGCGTGGCTTGTACGGCAGGGCCGAAAGTCCTTACAACCCCGAATACCTTACAGCTGCGTTCTCCTCTGGCTCTTCAAACGGCTGTGCTACATCCACAGCTGCTAGCTTTGCAGCGTTTGGTATCGGATCTGAGACTGTATCATCAGGAAGGTCACCGGCGTCTAATAATGGATTAGTTGCATACACACCTTCTCGCGGAGTTATCTCGTGTCGTGGACTATGGCCTCTCTATCCGACTTGCGATGTTGTGACGCCGCACACGAGAACAGTTGAGGATATGCTCACAATTATGGATGTTCTAACAGCGGAGGACAAGGCTAAGAAAGGCGATTTTTGGAGAGAACAGCCCTTTGTTACACTACAGCAGGTGAAGCACCCGGCCACTTATAAGAGTATAATGGCGACTTCATCTCTCTCAGGCAAGAGAGTTGGTGTACCAAAAATGTTCATTGGTGGTCTTGATCTAAAGGGAAAGCCTACACATGTCAGTCAACCTGTTATTGACCTTTGGCGGAGAGCAAAAGCCGACCTTGAAACCCTCGGAGCAACAGTCATCGAGACAGACTTTCCTGTTATTTCAAATTACGAAGACGACTCAGTATCTGGCCAGAACAACAACGTCGAAGGATGCCCACCAAGCTGGCACAGCCGTGAGCGTAGTGAAATCTTATCTTATGCGTGGGATGATTTCCTTATTGCAAATAGGGATCCGAATTATCCATCTCTGGGCAGCGCGGATCCAGCACAGATCTTCCCCAAGCCTGAAGGATATATACCTGACATGTTTGGGGAGGTCAAAAACATAATCCCGTACCCAGATATAGTCGCTTTCATCAAAGACGGCAGACGAGAAGGACGCACTCTATTCGACATAGCTGATATGCCTCAAGCTCTTCGAGCCCTCGAAGATCAACGTAAACGCGACTTTGAGGACTGGATGGACAGCCTAGGCCTCGATATGGTTGTCTTTCCAGCGAATGGCGACGTTGGAAAAGCGGACGTCGAGACGAACTTGGCCAGCGCTGAGCATGCATTGAAGAATGGTGTTAAATATTCAAACGGAAACCGAGCACTGAGACACTTGGGCATTCCAACAGTTAGTGTCACAATGGGTATGATGGCTGATACAGGCATGCCTGTCAACCTCACTTTTGCTGGAAAGGCCATGGATGACATCAATTTACTAAGATATGCCTACGCATTTGAGCAAAAGAGTAGGAGGAGGGTACCACCGCCCATCACACCACCGCTTTCTTCCGACGAAATTCCTAGACTAGGTTGAAACTCGGATTTCTTGATATTAAACGGACAATTGTTAGACTGTTGTTCCTATAAACTATACATTAATCGATAGCTCTACAAAATAGGTGTCCTATTGCAATATCCTTGGTTTTTCTTACATAACTAACACTACATTATGCCTCCTACTTGCCATCGCATAGTTTTTACTACGTAATAGTTAAAAGGATCTAATATTTGCTACTACCAACTGCTCGCTATATGTTGTATCCAGCCTTGCAGGCTCGTTTATGTGCCTGCTATGAGGGTGTAGTCACATCATGCAGAACAGCAACCACTTATAATCATCCACGTAATAGGATTCTAACATTAAGCGCCACTTAGGCAACAAAGTATCATCTAGAATTTCAAGGCTATGGTTCGCCATTAAGTAGTCCCATAAATAAGCTGCTGCCTCATACTGGATTTGAACGAGCCGACTACATCGAGGATCTAAATGAACTATGTATCGAAGCATGGCAGGATAAGGGAGCGTATTCCACCAGAGATCAATATCGCATGAGATTCAAGATATAATTCGAGAAAAACTTTCAAATGTAGCGCCTGGAAATTCTTTGGAAGATTTGAAGGCCGTGATAGAGAGGCTCTCCGCAGTAACCACAACTTTCGAGTCTGTTCTAGCAGATGTCATTGCACAGGATCAGGAGCCTCCTCTCAAAAACAATGCTTCTCCGATAGTGAAAGAGATGAAGAATGTGCTCGAATGGACCGAACGTTCGTTTTTTATATCCTTGTTTCGTGTATTCTAAGACTGAGCTAATATGTGGTGTTGTAGTTCTTAACACCAAGGCCGACACCACTTCCTCCGAGCCTGAATACCTCTTCCGCGCATACAAGTATACAGGCACAGAAACAGGGCGACCTACGTTTACCCCGGAGATAGACGTACCTTTTAGCCTTGGGCATAGGAGTACTATTCCTGTCGATGAATTTATAAGGGACTTGGCCGGGCATCTTAGCAAGACCCGCATGGAGACGGAAACATATTTTGTTTCAATGAGTCCAATGCTCGAGTGGACACTCCATAAGGCAGGACAAATAAGGGGAAAAAACAAAAATACAAAAGTTGGCCTTGCTATATTTGATGTTACGAAGCTATGCAATAACTCGGATACAACTATCTTCCGTGTTTGGGATGTTCTAGAATTTCTCATACAAAAGAGCAAAGAATACATGATCCCACAAGACGTCTCACGATGGGCAAAAAATTGCAACGAGTATGTGTCTGTTGGTAAAATCCCCGACAACGGCTTAGTAAGATGGGTGAAGTGGGAAGAACTGTATCCGTCTCCTGTTACTGTTATTTCTTCTACGTTCGTCTGGTCCTATACTATTAAGGTGTTCCGTGACAAAGTAGTCCAACAAACGCTTGAGATAGACGACATCTGTGGCAGAATTATAAATCTTGGGAAGGTTCTAGCTGGTCCGCATGACAATCTCATCTTACCGTTAGTGTTGCTGATTCTTAAGCCAACAATCCGATTTTGGGGCTTCAGTACTGAGATGTCTGACGATGTTATTGAGGCGAGGATACATGATCTCCTCGATGACACAGCTGCAGAGAAGATAGTTAAGCTCAACATCAAGGATTAGACTAAGGAATTAGTATCTTCTCGTTTCTGTTCCTTCTATAATAATCCACGCACATGGCAACTCATATACCAAGTAATATCTTACTCTATAACTCTCATCCACTCGCCGCTCCAACCTCCTCCGCCACTCCTTACCCACTTCATCGTTTGTTGTGCCACTTCTCTAGATGGCAAAGGATGAGTTATAGCTTGATCATAGGACTCATTAACTGAGTTTCCCATTTTGTTACCGGTGTAGCTAGACTTTGACGTTAACACGCGGTGTGATACATCTTCCGTACCTGCGGCAAACCTCATTTCGGCGCTATTGATACCATGACTTTCAACATCATTTATCGGTATATGATTACCCAAAGACCTCACTGGGCCGACAACAGAAGGCTCGCGAGACGCTGGGAGAGGGACTAGGTGGGCATCGAGGCCGTTACGTTCAAACGCCGGTGATGAAACCGGAGATTGTTCAACAATCACATCGCGGACACTTGGTGCCCTCGACGAAGCACGTGAACTAGCTTCATAAAGGAAGAAAGAAGGAGTAGGAAGATCAATATGAGGGGATGGCGTGTTCCGCTGGCCAAATTCCGCGGAAACTGGAGATAGGATTGGGAGACTAGGATGTGGCGTTTCCGAGGCCTCAGAGGGCGTTATAAGACCGAGTTGAGGTGGTGGCGAGGAATGGATAGCTTGAAACATTTCATCAGGGCGCTCCCAGGAACGCGGGTGCTGCGGTGTTGGCGCGAATGGATCGTTTCCGTCATGTGGGTATGGGATATTAGTGACCTCCCAGGGGGGTGGAAGATGCGGAGTTGGTGAGAACGGATCCCTCACATCGTGCTGGATTTGAACGTCGAGGTCCGCGTCGTGTGGCGTAAGGACGACTGGAAGATTTGTCGGTATCTCCAGTGGGAGATTATGAGAACCGTTAGCGTTGTCATCAGCATCTAGCGTCGGGACTATGATGGGAGCCTGGATGTCATCGGGGTTGATACTGCTCTCTAACTCAGCCGGCTCATCTTTGGGAACGTCCCCCTCGGCACTGTCATCAGGATCAGGGGCTGGAACTAACATATGAGATTTGATATCATCAGAGTTTAAATCGCCCTCTGATTCCAATGGCGCATGATTCGAAGGGATTGGATCGGAACTGTCACCGGGGTCAGGCTCTGGGACGATGATAGGGGGTCTGATATTGCCGGGCTTGATGTCGCTCTCGGATCCTGGCAGCGTATTCTTGAGAAGAGCAGGCAACGGGGCCGATCTATCGTTATGGTTGCAGTCTAAATTGTCGCCAGCGTCTGGAGCGGGAACGATAGTGGGCTGGCGGATGTCATCGGGGTTTATATCGATTTCTAATTCAGGCTGCGTATCCTTCGGAGGGACTTGCAATAAATTTGGCCCAGGATCACAGCCGCCTTTGGCATCGTTGTCAGGGCTAGGAGCTGGAACAATGATCGGAGGCTGGATATCTTCGGGGTTGTTGTCGCCATCAAACTTCAACCCCGCGGCTATAACCTCTTCTGCGTCGAAGAGCATTTCCACTTCCTCATGTTGTCTATGAGGGATTTCGCCAATATTAATATGCCCATCGTCGCCGGCGCCGTCGAGATTTAAACCTGGCATTCCCTGGTGAGCACCAGCACAGGTCTCACCATGAGAAAGGATACCACCATCATAACCAGCAGACTGAACAGTATCATTCTCAACTGTCCCTTTCTCTGGTTCCATAATAGCAGGAGTATCCTTTGGCAACTCCCCCTTTGATATCCCACCACCATCTTTCCCCGCATCACCACCACCACCACTTGAAGCATCCCCGCCTTTCTCCACCTGTCCCCCCTCAACACCCCTCCCCTTCCGAACCCCCTTCCCCCCCAATCCCCTCAGCCCAAGCAACCGCATAACCCGCGCCCCCAAACCAGGGACATCTCTCAACGCCTTATCCCTCTGCACCTTCTCCTCCCTCATTTTCTCTTTCCTCATCTCGCGTTCCCTTCTGATCTCTTGCGTCTTTGCAGTCCGTTGTGCGGCGGCTGCGAAGAAAGCTGCTTGTGTTGGGCGCGGACCGGTGCCGCCGGTTAGGAAGAAGAGGGTTTCGTGGGGGGGAGGCATGGTGGATGTGTGGGGATAGGAAGGAGGCTTGGTGGGATGATGGTGGGTGTGTAGTGCTGGATTTGTAGTAAAATTGTTTTGCCATGGAAGGTTTGGAGATAATTGGAGATGTGGGTGGAAAAGCTTGAAATATATAGATACTTCAACGTGTAATCAGGTGTGAATGAGGCAGTTGGCGGTAAATATATGGTTGACAAGGAATCATACACTTGCTGCCTGGTGGCATAGGGATTCAAACAAACAGCGTTAAAGAATACGCTGTGAAAGAGACCACTCGGTGATTCACCACGGAAGCATTAACAGTATGGAACGTGAAGTTTACTTAATACTGAAGATTCAGAGTATATCGCTGTTGTAGTCCGGGCTAATCGTGCAGATAAGAGGAATGAAGCTTTGTGCATCCTGCAGGGTCAATTGATAATGGGACACCGAGGCCGTAAATATCATCAACTAGAGTACCTATAATTTCCCTTGTGCAAAATCCAAATTTGAATACATCCTGCTCTGCTTCCAAATAAGCCGCTTCGCAATCCAACTTGCTTAACACCAACCAAATATAAACCATATATCCCAAACAGTATACAAATAAAAATAACACCAGTCAGGACTCAAGAGTCAGCTCCCCACCCAGTCCTCGCCTGCCGTCCAGTCGCGATACTAACAGCAGCGCCCACCACACCTTGCAAAAACGCCGCCCCAGTGCTCTGCACCCGCGCGTTATCATTCCCCGAAATCGCCATCTGCGACGTCTGTGCCCTGTACACCTCGTCCACCCAGCCCTGATGCTGTCCCAACACGGCACGTCTGAGGGCATCGCGCCAGCTGGCTACGAAGGCCGGTTCAGCCATGACGAGGGGCTTGGCGGTGCAGTTATTAAGGTTCTTGGCGTTGATCTTGTCGGCTTCCTCGCGGCGGTAGGGGAAGGCGGCTGTGATGCCCGTGTAGCGCTTAGTCATAAAGAAGAGGGCGGGCCAGGTGAAGAGCCAGAGGAAGGTGAGATAGGTGAACCAGCAGAGATACTTGTTCTGGCGGAGGGTATTGATGCGGTGGGGAGAGTAGATGATGATTTTTGAGTTTGTGGCGACGGCGTGGACCTTGGTGTGGCCGCGGTAGGAGGTGCTGTCAACGATACGGCGGACAAGGCCTTCGACGACGGAGGTGTCATGTAGGAGGACGGTGCGAGTGATTTCGAGAGACTTGATGGACGACTTGTCCTCGACGTAGGCTTGGCACCATGAGTGAATCATGCTCTCTCCGTCTTCGGGCTGCCAGTTGATGTCCTTGCTGTTGGCGAGGACCGTGCCGCGGTGTGCTTTCTCGCCGGCCTGTGGGGTGAGGAGGTAGCGGCATTGCGTACCGCGCTGGTCGGTGCAGTGAGAGGCGTTGGTCTTGTGAATGGGGTTCGGGCAGATGAGCAGGTGCGTCATTGGCAACTTGATGTCGAAGTCAACGACTGTCTCTTTCTTGTTGCCTTTGTCACCACGGCCCCGGAAGGTCTCGGTGTGCGTGCCCTTGAGATATAGGGTATAAGTTGGCGGGTATGCGGCCTGTTCGGTGATAAATGTCGACAGAGTCTCGACTGAAGTAGAGAATGGGGAATATGTCGTGGAAATAGTCTTGAGGTCGCTGGAGACAGTGGATTCCGGGACGGCGGGGATAACATGGTACCTGGGTAGTTAGCATTGTGTGAGACATTGGGGTGGGGGCACGAACGAGATCTCATGCTGCGTCTGAGGGACGATATCAGGGACGTCGTGATACGAAGGGAGATGTTCTTCCTCGGGGTATTCATCCATGGTCACGGCCGAGGCCATTGAGGCCGTTTCGGCGCGGTCCGGATCATCGCGGTATGACAGCTGCGGTCCCCTGGAGGATTTTCCCGTAGGAAGCTGGATCTTGCCTCCCATACTGACTGACTGAGGGTGATTGGGCAATGGAGTCGACTGGATGCTGGTTGTGTCTAAGCGATCAACGGTACTGGGTACGGCCGAAAGATAGCACGTCTAGAGCATACAAGACCATGCAGAGGATGAAGACGTTGGAGAGAGTCACGGCTATGAGGATATAGGGATTGAGGGAGAGGGTAGAGAGGGAATACATGAAGAGAAGAGAACGGAGAGGAGGGAGAGAAGAGTAGGGGAAGTGAAGAAAAGTAGAGATAACCAGGATAACGAGCGTAGCGGCTGGTGCCTATGGGAATGGGGAAAAGAGGGGGGATGTGCGGGATCAATGGGGATGGTACATGGGTGGTAAGCACGAAATGCTGCGCCGCAGAAGTAGATCCCCAGTGCTTTCCGAATGGTCAAAATTGCCAAAAATGGCCAAACAAGGAAGTCGTCGCGTGGGTGTGGAGAGTTGCTATTTCTGGTCTTTCTGCCCACTGGGCTCCACGCGGCCTAGGCGGTCTAGGCTATTTTGGGTCGCCGGGTGGCGGTGAGTGGCGCTTGTCGTTTTGAGCGTTTAGCGTTTAGCGACTATTGGTTTTTAGAGGGTTTTAGGGATATTTAGGGTGGAGATAGCTTCGGGATCAAGGCAAAACAAGCTCCTCAGCAGCTCCCTTGACCCCAGCTCCCTTAATGATCCTCGTTCGTACCGTCTAAGCTCGACTAGCTTCTTTTTCCTTTCAACATATCAATTTCTCAACTTCTCCTTGTGAAACCGTCGATAACCGTTGAACCCTTAACCCTCATTCCTTTTCACCAACAGCCCTTCTCTTTCCTTCATATTGATACATATGCTACTGTGCTTCGGACATCTATTACTATATTTTCCACTTATTTACCGTGCATACCTTCCTTCCTTCGAGACAGGGGTCCCATCATACGCCAAGCGTATCCCCCCATAGCTAATGCGGGGTGGTCAGGGCACTACTGTTGGCCGTGAGAGTCACCGGAAACTCTATTTCTAAATCTAAACTATAAGTTCGGGCCCACCCTCGATGCTTTATAGACTCGTTAATTCGTGAGCTATTCATCTCCCTACACTCGAGGTTCTAGGAGAAGCTCTGTTTTCCCGTCCAAATATTGAATTTCGCGTTGACGCGGAGCTCTAAAACATGGCACCGGCCAACATTGAAGCCTCCCTTCAGCCAGGGCTCATCCTCCGCATGAGCCCGGCTGACTTTGCCTCCCACCTTTGCGGCCTTGTTGCGAGTGCTCCCGCTGATCAAGGTGACGCAACTGTCGCTGCGATCACGAGCCAATTGCAATCCCATGTGCACAGCAACGCCATCCCGCCCATACTCTTTTCCATATGGCTTCCCATGGCCCTGGCCCATCTGCCTCAACTACTTGGGGATGTACTCGGCGACAAGGAGTCAAGCGGCATGCGGAAAGCTGGTACGAGACAGTTGCGTCGAATACGCAGGGGCCGGAACTGGTCCGAGAACGAGTGGAAGGCCCTTGGAGGGATTGAAGGCGTCCGGAGCCTCTTCAATAATTTATCTGTGTCAGATGTCCGTCCGCTGGTTATGGCCATTTCTGTGGGTGCGAGAACCAGAGGGGCCGCCGGAGACGAGGCAGTGGACCATATTCTGGAGGCTCTTACAGGTGGGAGTAGCGAGGTGCAGCGACTTGAGTTGAACGACATTGCGAGTCTACTTGTGTCATGCAGCACTCCCTTTGTTACTAAGTGGCTGTCGAAGGAGCCCCTGCCATCGTTCCCTCTACGTGCCCTGTTTAAATGGCTTGTGGGAAGCCGACCAGATCTAGCACGGAACATCGCGACAGGCGCCGCGAAGGTTCATCCTGAGGTCAGATCTTCCTTGGTGACGAACCCCCCAGCCGGACTTATTTGGTCGCCTGCGCCATATAAACCAAAATACACCACTGTCGAATTATCACCAAAATCACCCCCAGGGATGCGTTTCTGTTTCGACTTGTTACATTCGTTGCGAACAGAACCGATGTCTAAAACGGGCCCTTCTGCGGAAGATATCCTCAAGTTTGTACAAATTGCCGAAAATCAGGCTATACGGCATAAGACGCCATTTGACGATATACTGTCGTTAGTCCAAGTCGGCTTGGACGTGGCTGAGCTCCAGGTTGAAAAACTAAAACTTAAACTGACTGATCCACGCCTGGTGGCATTAATATACTATTGGTCTATGGCGAAATACCCCGATTACATCCCGGATTGCTCCATCAATCACAAGAAGGGCCCTCTGTCAGCGGCATCGCATCCATCGCGGCCAAACGCCAAGCACCAGGCGGACCTAGAAACGCTCATTGTGCATATCATAAAGTCAGCTATCCCATATAGCAACGTGTATTACATGATATATGAACTCTTTGAACTACTGCCAAAGAAGTCGTTTGCGCCCTCTGCAGGACTGCCATTGCTAAAGCTTTTATATTGCCATATACCGACTGTACGGGTTGACTTGGACAGCCCGCACTTGATTGATGAAGAATGGCGACGCATTGACTTAGATGCCGCTATTTTGACCAAGCTTCCCTCCAGCGACTCCAAATGGCTTTTTGGCCGACGACCCAATTTGCTAGACGCGGGGAGTTTGATCACATTCTACCAGAGAGGTTCGCCTTGGACAAGTGTAGATACCGATACACCCTGGTGGTTCAAGCACGGCCTGCTAAAGATTATGTGGGAAGTCGAAGACGCCCAGCCGAGAAGTGGCTTCTACGAGACTCTCAAATTTCTTGAAAAGGTTAAGACAGAAGCCGAAAAAAGCCGAGATCCAGATATCAGAGCGAGTTGGGCCCTCAGAGCCGCTGAGGTGGCTGTAAGTAGCAATAGTGTTGCCATCATGAGGGACGTGACAGTCTGGTCTAGACGTTATCAACGCGACCATAACGTCTACCCTGTTATCACTGAGAAACTACAACACTGGTCGGCTGGCGATGTCCTATCATGTGTAACGCTTCCTCCGAACCGACGACCAGCATCTCTTTCAGAGCTCAAGGCTCTTGTTGACGAAGCAAACTCGATTCTCTCACTTCATATTGAAGCAGCCGTTCAATACCTCAGGGAGCCTAGTTTCATACCCAGCATGTTTATCAGCTTGGACAGATTGTTACGCGAAGTTTTAGACACGCGAATAGATGGGGTGCAGACCCTCCGGAAACTAGGCTTGGGAAGCAAAAGCGAGCTTGTGTCGATTCTGATCGAATCAATGATGCCAGTATTATTGCTCTACGAAGAAACGTCCTTGGTCGATGGGAACGGACCATTGCGTTGGGATACTCCGAATGGCCCTCTACGAACGGAACCAATTTTTAGCCCTCGCCGCTTATTTGCTCTGCCGTTTCTTGACAACTTAGCCAAACGCAGAGACGAGTTATGGGCCCAGGCACGCCTAAAGCGGAACGATCTTGTTGCAACTCTCGACAAAGGCTGGCCCAGAGGGTTGCCAATCCAATATCTGTTTCCTGAGGACCAGTGGATGGTACAGGCCCTTGCAAATCCTGAAGCAGCACCATTCGTAGCGGAGAGAGTGAGAAACGTCATATTCTGCGATGCTGAAACTGCTCTGGTACCAATCCCCCACAACACGGAAGCCATTGGTTTGTTTGTCGACAAGCTGGATGTTGCAATACGGTCGTATGTTGGCAGCGGGTCGTCGGCTGGGGCGTTAGGACGGATTGAACGCGTCTGGGAGCACTACTCTCACGTCGTTCCTGCGGCTGCTGGGCACATTCAGTTTGTAAAATCGGTCTTAAAGGATATTGCTTCATCAGGTGGAATAGAGTGGTTGAAGGACGACGTCGTGTCTCCCCTGCCACCGTCCTTGCCTGTCTCCGAAAACAACTTCGAGGTTGACCTGGAGCCGACGGAGTGGGACCCTCGGCCCAATGGTGGCGGCCGTGACGACAAGATTACCAAAAATAACAAAGTAGACGAAAAACCCCAAAACCTACTCCTATCTCGAGTTTCGGCTACCAAAAGTGTGCACTACCGGTGTTCATGGTACCAGCAAGAATTCAGTAAACCAGTACACTCAACTCTGACAAAGTCAGTTGACTCAGAGCCAGGTTTCTGGAGGACATGGATCAAGGAGATCCATAAACTACCAATGTCGAGCAGAGATGCCCTCGTGGCATCAGCTATGTTGTATCTTGATGCATTCGTGGCTGGAAATAGTCGTCTTCTTTCCAACCAATTTCCTGCTGGTGCATTCCATCCTCGATATCCACCAATGTACCTAGACTACGAATTTCTCTCCAGTGCTGGAAAATCAAGCAACACCGAAGTGTACGTCAAGGATGCTATTATTGCTCTTCGGAAACTGAAATCGATTGTTCCACCACTGTTATTAAGAGACTTGGCAAATTCGATGCTCAACAAGCTTGTCGATATGGGGAATGATGAACATAATCATCAGCTCGAATCCGCTACGTTTAAAATTATCTCACTTCTTTCGCACTCGGATCAACCTCACCTTGCCTCTGATCTAGGCCTTAAGGTAATTGAGAAGATGCCGGATTCTTCATCATGGCACCGGAGGGTTATTTCCGTAGGACTGTGCAAGAGATTAACTTCTACGCAAGTCGAAGACATGCTGCATAAGTTTTCCCACTACATCGTCGATTCACTCAAGGGGCAGCATGCAGGCCATGAAACCGAGAACGTGGAATATAGCCAAGACCATCCTAAGCGCAAATACGCAAAAGTAACAACCATAAAATTACTGGCGGAGTTGCTTGAAAACGGAGATTTAGTCTCGAACAAGATCTCTCTGGATATCCTTCGGTCTCTATTTGTTACAAGCAATCACATCGACGTGAAGGTCGCAGCCCTCAGTGCAATTAGAGAACTACTTGGAAAAAGTGTTCGTTTGGGCCTTGAGCCAGACCTCAGGGCCTACAAAACTTTCACTTCGTTTGCTTACGCGGCAACTGGCCCCGACGAGAGATCAGTTGTTTCAGAAGCCGAATGGCTAGCTGCGGAAAATGGAGGCCCTCTTCCCAACTGCGACAAGAAACGGCCCCTCCTCGAGCTTTTTCTTTGGGCAAAGAGTAGAATACCCGACAAGTTCCATGAAGATTACGTGAGCAGTGTCTTGTTGAAGATTCTTGATGAATCTACGAGGCAGCATACTCGTTGGATGCGGATATTTCTTGGAAGGTTTAATCTGTCAGCTAAAGAGGCATCTTTCGCTTCCTTCGGCCCCTTCGAACAAATTTTTCATTCCCACCCCCCCGGCGTTGAGAACTATGCGGACAAATTGCTGTTAGAGTGGCCGGAGTACATTTCAAAAGATTATCTCCTTCTAAACCGGGAATTGTCATTGTCACTGGGGTACCGCGACTGCGAAAAACATGCACATATTAATAAAAAGATAACTGCCGAAGACCCGACATTATGGGAGACGAATGCTGGTGATCATTGGAGACACTACCTCGAGACTCATACGGAGTACAGAAGTGCATTTGAACCTCTTGGCCGGCTCATGCGACAAAATATACAACCTCGTGTCCCAGACGGGATAACCCTCGAAGATGTGGAAGAAGAATACTTTCAACGCGTTGCAATCGCAGCTAGGGACCCCCGTTGTTACAAAGACAGAGATTCCATTGTGTCCCTGGAGCCATTTGAATACGCGATTAGCCTATTGGTATCCCCTGGTGACTCGAGGCACAATTTAATTAGCATATTAGTATCTTATGGTGACACGGGGAACATGGTAGAAAGCAAACGCCGACTTTTGGAAAGAATCGTTACTGACGTTCGGGATCTGCATACCAAAATCAGGCCGGACGAATCATCGGAGAGGCCTCCGCTTCTCCCTTCCCTGTGGAATCTCCGCTGTAAGCTCGCTATGACCTCTCCATTGATAGAGTTGGTAGAGCGCGTCAACTCTCTGTGCGAAGAATGTGCTCAATCATCATTTGCTATGGGCCAGTACCAGCAACTTGTCAACGCTGTTAGCACCATTCCGTCCGACAGCAAGACCTTCCTCTTAGTCAAGCTAGGAGTGGCGGCACAGAATCAGCACGATACTTTTGCGGGGTGTATCAAGGCGCAATTGGTGCATCACCTTCTTCAGGGGACCAAAACTATAACTGCACCGGATATGCGTATGGAGGTTCAAGCGCTGTTGGCGTCGTGGTTGGATAGCACGAATGATAATATCCGCAGGCTTGCTTTTGGCCAGGCGGAAAGGTTTTCTAAAGTCAAAGCAAAAATCACTTTGGCGTGAAACTTGTCATCACTATCCTGATTCTGAAGACGCAGAGGAAGACTTGGAAAATTAGAAGATGAATTCGAAGAGGGCGACAATGGCGAAAACAAGAACGAAAACGGGGAATTGTAATTTGCTGTTGTGCAAGGCGTGAAATGCACCTTTACCAACAACACGATGGGTTGGTGAACATAATATATTTGAATGAGTATCCCAAATTAAATATACTTACAACTACATTTTATTTGAATGAGCTGCCTTGGAAATTAAGTATGGGTTTAATCTAATGTGGAAATTTACGGTGAAATCAAGAGCAAGGTGAAGCATACAAGACAGCTTCACATGAGTGCAAAGTAGGATGTATCATTTTATTCGCTATTCCACTATATAAGAGATAAACATCTCAAAGCCATATAATCTCAAAATAACGTGTTATTAATATTTTACAAGATAAAAGGGGTCGCCCGTGTGGCTGGTTGTAGTATTTCTATTCATCCTGTCAAAATCGCTTGAGATCGACACAATGCTTCCACACCGCGGACGGCTGTGGGGAAGCTGAATATTGTGCTTTGGTGCCACTGGGGCTTTGAAGAAATAAGCCCAACGCGAGACATATATTTTAGATCGATTCGAAGAGGACGATAGCCGAGAATTCAATATAAAGGGGGGGTAGGTATGAAGCACATATTCAACCGAAAGAGAGCTGCTATTCCCAGGCAATGTCAATTGCTGCACAATTACATGACAAGAACATATAGATGGCGATTTAGTACCGTTTTTCATTATATGTACTTGTAAGCACATACTGACATTAGACTTTGTCGCCTGTATGTGGGGCCGGGTATGCACAGGGACCGCCATTCGGGCGGGTCATGCGTCCCAGAGATTTAGTTTAGTAATCTAGCCATAATACGAGGTCCAACTAAAGACGAGAGAAAGAAATTTGATCCATGGCCCTAAAGCTCGGGTATTAGATGGGCGGGGAATAGCCTTTAGGCCGGGCATTGCCAGAGCATTGCCGACGATCTTATAACATACTTACCATTGATACTTGAAGGCAAAGAGTTGGCGGATGGAAAGGCAAGTGGCCCAGATTTATAATACATCGCCAGATCAAAATATGAATTATCCATATAATAGAAGATATATAGAAGATAAACAGGGGTCGTACTAGATATTAAATAGACCCCAAGTAACTAACTGCACCCAACCATATCACAACTACCGCAATCCCTACCACATGCCCCACAGACTACTATAACCATGAGCTTCCCCTCTTGGACACATATAACCCATCATGATGTCTACACACCTATCGACTCTTCCAGCCTTGAGCTATGAGGTAATGGAAATGTGGTCATTGTCTCCGGCGGCGGGCGCGGCATAGGGCAAGAAACCGTGCTCGCATTTGCCAAATCAGGTGCGAGAGCCGTCACCATCACCAGCCTCAGCGAGAGCGCAATTGGCGCCGTTACAGGCGAGAACATTAACCTCGGATGCGAGGCGTGCTACTATTCCGCTGGCGCGGCTGACCAGACGCGGATTTAGGAGGTGTTCACATCGACCAAGGCGAAGAGCAAGATCCCACAGCAGGACATAGGTAAAGATGTTTTGTTATGCTTTCGTTATGGTATTTTGTGTTCCAACGCTGACTTATATCCTTAACACAGTTGATGTCCTGGCGGGTTTCTCCGTGTGGCCAGCCAGTGCCGAATCCAACTCTGTCCGTGGGAGAATGCTGTGGGAAAGCTGGGATGTGGATGAGTTGAATACCAAAACCGACGACATACTGAATGAAAATTTATTAAAGATAGTACTCAGCGGTTTGTCGTGAACTTCTTGTGATTGGGTCGTTGTCGTCGTCGCTCGTTGGTCCGATTTCCGGAAAAATATATCACATCGCGTTGAGCGGCAGCAAAAGTGCAGTTTACTGTGCGCCAAGGAAGTGTGAATCATTAGATAAATTTGTGGTAAGATATGAGAAGCAAAACTTCGTACAGTGTCGTTGGAACGTCCCCCTTGAGTATTACGAGGTCGCGTACCCTTGCACCTCGCCATCGCACGCTGGGAGGTTTGAGTTCATCGCCGCACATTGGCTTTAAGTCATGACAACTTCAAGGCTGCCATCTGAGCCAGTCGAGCCATTCGAATTGTTAGCTATCGTTCCATCGTCGCCTGGCCTCTGCAAGGACAGTACGTCGCGAGCGATAGTTTGTATTTCTCCCACCGTTACATGACCAATGGGCCATACCTTTCCTAATACTTTGATGGCACCTAGACCCAACCTGACGCGATCTCTTGCCGCTTTATATTCGGCGCCCTTCAATTTGAAGCGGCAAGCCGACATTTGAGCTAGTATCAATAATGTCAAACCGCATATAGCCAGAGGCGAGTGCGTAGTAAATGAGCTTGGTAAGGTAAATAGTCCAGTGCCTGCTTCTGCGGCTTCGAGCACTTTCGTGGTGTGGAAGTCAAAGGCTCGTTGCTCCTCTTCTACCAGTTTCTCCGATGGTGGATGTGCACATCGAGAGTTACGTTCGACAGAGCCATAAGCCAGCTGGGACCGCGGCCGATGAAGATAGACCTTAAGCCTATATAAAGTCAGGATCTAATTCCTGGGTTGAATCGTGATCGCCATGAAGAGGAATATAACTCACGTGTTATAAAGCATAATGGCATGAAACATAACCTCATCAACCTTCCCAGGATCTTCGACAACGAGCTGCTTCTCTTTTGGGAGGTACATGAACCAATTCATCAGTTTCGCATCAGCACTGATGACAGCAGGCTCGAAGGTACCCTGAGGTTCCGTCCCCAATGCCAGGATCGAGCCAGCGATGTAGCCCAGATCGACTAAGTAGGCGCAAGAAGAAAATTTGAGTTCCTCTCCGGCAAATTCACGGGAATTGTACTCTTCCAAAGTGTAGGGTCGTGGTATGTTCTATAACCGGTTAGCAAACCCGTAGCACCACCCAAAAAACAATCATGCTTACCCCTGCGTTATAATCGGCATCCTCACAGGGCAGATTGACATCTGATTTGATGTCCTGCAATGCGAACGATGGGCAGTTCCGAATACCAGCAAAGATGCTATCAGTCAGAAATAAAAACCACCATGTCCTCCTCCAACTTTCAGCCAGTACAGCACTACCCTCTCCATTCGAAGTTGCAAAGGCCTCCGAGTTCATATTGATGCTAAGAGCTATGCGGATTGCACGATCGAGTATAACACGTGCATTTGTGAATTCATCACAGGAGTGCACCGCAATCGCAAAGGTTAAAAGAGCCTGAACGGAAAAGCCATTGGCAGGCAGAGAATCTATTAGTAATGGACTCTCCGCCCGTTCCTGCATGGAGCTCCTATCGGAGCCTTGGTCGAAGAGCGACCCGATAAACTCCAGTACTGGCAGAACATGCTGCAGGGAGTCGCTGTCGGTCTGTAACCGCTGATTCAAAAACTTTTGAGGAAGGACATAGGGATGAGCATCATGGAAGAAGGCGTAATACAAATCCAAGAGTTTGGATGAGTTTTCTGGCTCTGATATGCACCCCGCTGTGGTTTCATTGGCAGTACCAACAGGAGAGAGATCGATCGGACTCGTCCTCAAATAGAAGCTGCTGCTCGTGGAATCCATAGAATGCGTAGTCGAGTTCGCGCCACTCGCGGACCTAGACTGCCGCTCCTCGCTCTCCACCTGCGTTCCTCCATTCGATGAAATCTGGCGTTGCTCCAAGATGGCCAGCTTGCCGCGCCCTCGCCTCGACTCGGCGTAGACGCACGTTTTGCCACTTCCGATGCACTGTGTGCACGCCGGAGAAATTGCATCACATTTAGTATGACGGCTACGGCATGGAATGCATGCCAGAGAGACACGAGTCTTGGGTCGTGGCCGAGAGTCCGTTGAAGACGTTGCGGGGGCTGGAAAGTCTATCGGCGGGAACTGAGAGCCTGAAGCGTTGAATTCAAAGGGATCATTAAAGTCTGCGGCAGAGAAGTCGTAATCCAGCCCTAATTGGAACAAGGCTACCCTGTTAGCAACCGCGCCGTATTGATCCATGCCGTCTGGATGGGACCAGGTAGTTAAATCCGGGGTATTCATTTGCCGCCACACTTGATCTACACCGTTGCATACGTTGGAGTTGCAGGCTAGTCTTCGCAATTGAACAGCTGTTGTGGCCTATATGTCTATATAACCGGAAATTTACAACATATATGCCTGGTAGTGGCGAAGGGACAGAAGGGGGATGTATACGGGATAAGGGATGCAGTCAGCTTCGTCGTTACGATATTTGGATGACTCTTGGTGCTAATCCTGTTTAGTACTAAATTAATATTCGCACCCCTTAGTGTGGATAGACCCACAATTGGGTGGTGTAAAAGCTTAGTCATTTTTGTCAATCACAGCCATATTCAGTCGGGTAATTCTTCACTCAGGGTGTGTATAAGACTCTTGGAGTTGTCATATCTGCAGGCTAGCTGGATTCATAACTCGTAAAAACCTAAAGTTGTGGACTTGAAAATTCTCCAGGGTTCTAATATCCAATATCAGGACATAATAGATACAATAGATATCAGTTTCACCATTGAATATTCGATCTCTGGACGCCACCAAAATATGACACTCGAATCATCTCCCGCTGGTGCCTGGGCCGCCTCGGCCGAGGGTCCAAATGAAAATAAGAGACACATTATTTCAGACCACAGGTTACTAGGAACGTATCACACACGTGCTGGTTTTGAGTTCAATGATTTTATATCCCTACTTTATCCCGCCAACTCATTCATCCACATGACAATGAGAATCTCTCGCCCAGTATTTCATTTATAGAGCTATATAAATCAACGAAAGCTGCAAGATTTTCTATTACACTTGCGAAATCGCTTCAGATTACATCAGACTTCCTTATATGGACTCCCATGGCCATCCTTATGCATAATAACCAATCCATTAGCGCCGGGTTCAAGTATCGCCATCTCCATCGTCTTCTTGTAAAACTTTATGCAAGGTTCACCCTTCGTGAACAGCATTGCGCGGCGGAGATCAGGCCACGAATCTAGGGTCTCGTTGATACATTCCAGCAGCCATCGACCTAGGCCATTCGCCTGATGTTCGGGGATGATGAAGACGTCCGTGAGGTAGGCAAAGCTGGATTCGTCCGTGACGAGACGGCCGAGACCGATCTGGGTGAGGGAACCACGGCCTAGAGAGGGGTCAGGATGAGAACCGACCGAGTTATGGGGTATAATAAGTTGAAAGAGTAATATTATTCTACTTACCTGCGATATCGGAAGAGGATTCGGGTAGGATATAGACGCCGAAACAAAGAGACTTGGACAGCATCTTCTTCATTCTGTCTTCGGGCATACCCTTCGTCCAGTACATGTAGTCCGCATTGAACGCCTTAGTTATAACATCGATCTGGAGCAAATCCTGAGATGTGGAGATGAGGAATTGGTCCTTGTACCATTCTGTCTTGGTTGCGGACATTCTCGATTGAAAAAAAGGCAAAAATTTGTTCGTATGTAATTGACAGCTGGTATTTTATTATCCTCTGTAAATATTGACGATATTGTTCGCCAGCGATATTTATTATATTCCTCGTTGACTCACAGCCTGTGAATCTAGAACAAACTGATACTAGAGTACGAGTACGAGCAGCGTGGATGACTCGACCAAAATCGGCACCGGCTGTCACGTGGAAGGTGCGACCAACAAGCCAAAAGCTCCTCGTCGTTCCTTCCCTCCATCGCAACTCTGATCCAGTCGCACCTTCCTCTTGGCTTACTTTATCTTTATCTTTATTTTTCACAAAAAAGGAAGGACCGGGAAATCGTGATGTTTCTTGCCCCAGTCCCATTCAACGTCCTCTCTGGCAGCCGTCGCGCCGCGCAATTGAGAGGAGGATTGCTGGTCTCTGCGAGTTTAAAAGCAGATATATAGGCACCCTATCAAGTAGAATATGTGAAAACAATTCTTCATGTTTTCGTGTAACTACTGGAGGAGAAGCCCTGGCACACTGGGAAGTATTAATGGATATTCGAGTCTCGTTTCTCGACCCCGTTTGGCTTCTTGCGCTCTCCCACTTCGCTTTTCCACAGAGTCTCTGTTGTTTCCTGCACCTTGTCGACAGTTCCAGCATCGCCGTTGCTATTCGGTTGGCAAGGGGCATATCTGATTTCTCATCTTCCATCTGTGGCAGTCTTACAGAGAAGAGGCAGAAACAACCCCCTCAAACATCGGCGATTCACCATCCCGTGCAGGCATATCGTCAGCCAGTTTGATACTATCTCCAAGATACATGATTCGCCGAGACGCCAAGGTGGGCTTAATTCATCATGCTCAGGATCACGATATCGCGGCCTTTCCCCATGCGATGGCCGTCACCGCGGGGTATCGCGGGTAGCACGCCATTTGTAGTCTATCATATCGCGTTCTGGCATGGGAGGTCGGCGATTCAATCCCAAAACCTCCGATGGTATGTCGAAATATTATTTCTATAACTTGACTGCTTTTCCAAGTCTTTGCCCCATTCCAGTTCTCAGTTGTTTTATGCGTTATACCCCCAGATTTCAATCTCAAACTTACCAACCTTCACTGTTCATCAACAAATAAACATTATAATGGCAACAACGACCACCACCATACAGGAGTCGACAGGTGAGAGTATCGGGAAGATAGCCGTAGCTTTTGATGAGAAGGTACATGAAGGAGTAAGTGGCCTTACATAAGATTCCTCAATTCACCGTCGGCTGACATATCATCCCACTACACAGTCGAGGTACACAGCATACCTCCCTGTCTATGACAACGAGACCAAGTTTCCGCCTACCCAGCCGTTTGAATTCCGCGATCGCGGGTTGGATGCTGACCCTGCCAAACCAAATCTGTTGAAAACAGGTGATCCAAACATCGAGGTCACTAGGCTCACACCTCGAATCGGCACTGAGATTAAGGGGCTACAGCTGTCGCGATTGAATGACGCCCAAAAGGACGAACTCGCCCTCTTGATTGCAGAACGTGGCGTGGTTGTATTCCGTGACCAAGATTTTAAGGATATTGGTCCAGAGAAGCAAAAGGAATTTGGCCAGTCATTCGGACCTCTACATGTCCATGTTAGTTTTCCCATATCTAGTCTAATATTGGCTTGCTAATCGGATTAACGCAGCCCGTTGGTGCACATGTTGAGAATCATATTGAATTTCACAGCATTTATCTCGGGTCTGATAACCTCTATCGTGCTCAACAACGCTCGAGCAAGTTAACAACTACGGGATATCACTCTGATGTTTCATATGAGCACCAGACCCCAGCAATTACAATCCTGACACTCCTCGAGGTTCCATCCACTGGGGGGGACACGGGATGGGCTTCACAGGTGGTGGCATATGAGAGACTATCAGAGCCCATTAAAGTATTGCTAGAGGGCTTGCGTGCTGAGCATAGTGGCCATGAGCAAGCTGCAGGAGCCATACGTGACGGGAAAACCGTGCGGAGAGAGCCCGTAAAATCTCAACATCCGATCGTCAGAGTTCACCCCGTAAGTTCCATTAATATTCCAAATGTATCCAGTTGGAAACTAACTCGTATTCAGGTCACCAGACAAAAGGCGCTCTTCGTCAACCCAGGCTTTACCAGGCGCATCGTAGGCTTGAAGGATGAGGAATCGGACGCCTTGCTGAAGCTTTTATTCAAGGTATTTTGTGCAGCACCAGCAAATCATTAATACTGACACTACTGTAGCATATCTCGCAAGGTCAAGATTTCCAAGTCCGTGTGAGATGGGATGACAGGACGGTTTCTCTCTGGGACAATCGAGTGACCGCTCACACTGCGATCTCAGATTACGACGTTCATAACCCCGAGGAAGGCTTGCGCCATGGGTTTCGAATTACAACCCTTGGAGAGAAGCCAGTGGGCGTCAATGGATTGGAGTCTACGTGGTAGATTTATATTTTAATGATTTCTATTTTGATGGGGCATATACTGATCTGTGGTTTCGTCCATTTTTTAACCGCAACTACACAGGCATGCGATTTGTCATACATTTAGACACTGTCAATATGATAGGATATTATCATTCTTCGCTATTTTTATAATGAACATTACTGCAGGTATTCGGCGTGACACAACTCACAGTTTCCCCTGATATAATTGCCAAGAATCACGTGAAATAGAAGTGGGCGCAGCAAGTTTACGGATTCCGTGACTCACGCCGAACAATTCTGTTGTCTTGAATATAAGCGCAAATAAGAACCCAGAGAAAAACTCACACTGGAATCTATTTACTATTATATATATGCTTATTTGTTGCCATAGACTAAGGTTGTGCGCGAATATCTCCACCACGGCCAAGGCACAAGAGGCCAATCTTGCCGATAAACGAAACAACCCAAGAATTTGTACAGCAACAACTTACATATGGCGACGATTCAAGAAGCCCGAGGCTCTGTAAGCCTTATCGGTGAGGCTATTGATATTTTGGCTACTAGCGCAATCCCGGACTTGAAGCGTAAAGTACGGGACTTTCAAATCCAAACAACCCCGTTTCATATCACACTCGTCACGAAAGATGAGAAACGCAATCTTTCGCCCGCTGCTCTTGCATCTCTAGTTAAGTTTACTGCAGCTAGCGCCTCAGAAATTGGAATCTTTCACCACCTGGGCACTGCTTGTATAAAAAGGGGCGGCAGCGATGTTGCATTTATCGTCGTTATCTGGGTGTCCGGACAGCAGATTCGGAAACGTTTGGGTCTACCACACAAGGATTTCCACATTACCCTATCCGCTAATGATAATCACAATATTGATAAAAGTATCGCCTGTCTACGTGTGGGGGAATTTGATGTTCAAAATGCGTCATTGGAATGCCTGGACCATCTTACATTTACTCTCCATAATGCGGGGCGATATCTCGACGCAAAAGCGTACTCGCAAGAGATTCTATTAAGGGACCCTGAATCATCAAAGGGATGGCTTCGATTAGCAGATGCGGCTCTCCAACTGGGAGAATTTAAAGTTTCCATGTTGGCATACGCGCAAGCTTGGAAAGCAAGTGAGAACGACAAAATGAGTGCGTATACCGTGAAAATGTTACATAAATGCTCTACGGATACCGAATGGGGACACTTGCTGCAAGAAGAAGAATTGACCCAGCTTGAGAGCGTCTCAAAACAAATAAGACAGCGTTTGTTGACGCCTTGGCCGAATAATCTGCGTGAGTCCATCGCAGATATGGGGGTTCCTCCTTCGCTGTGTCTCGAGCCGCGTCGGCATCTTTCCATACCAGACAGCATTGGAGTGTTTTCTCTCCCTCGTTTTTTTCGATGGCTTGTGCCTTTCAAAATCGCAGTTATGTCAACGCCACGCAACGGACGAGACATCCGGGCATTAAGCTCTGACGGCATTGGAATTAAAACTGTTCTTACTCTTACGGAGGAAGAACCACTGGATCAATCATGGTTTAATACGAGGATTAAGAATGTATTCCTTCCGATTCGAAATTACTATCCTCCTTCGATTGAGCAGATGGATATCGCCATGCGTATTTTGACAGACGAAGAGAGCCTTCCAGTTCTGATCCACTGCGGTGGGGGGAAAGGCCGTGCAGGTTCAATCGCCGCCTGCTACATGGCAGCCTGTGGCTTTACTAAGCCAAATCTACAATCCGACGACTGGCAACCAGCAATGTCAGCGCAAGATTCGATTTCAAAGCTCCGTGCTATCCGACCTGGGAGCATAGAAACCGAACAGCAAGAGGTCTTCATATCGAAATGGGTGAGCGTGCTCTGGAAACGACAATCCCTCTTCCCCACCGCAGTCCCTGAGCCACCAGCCTGTCCACTCGATATCACGGGGCAGCTCGACGGCTCCGTTGATTTCCTCATGCTCGTCGGTATTCCCGGCTCAGGAAAATCATGGGTGGCGAAGTCACTGCTTGCCCGTGACCCACGCTGGACCTACGTCTCACAAGATGAGTCGAGTCGCTCCGCCTGCGAAACAGCTGTCAGTCGCACAAAAGGGAAACTCATACTCGACCGGTGCAACACGAGTGCCGCGGACCGGAAATTCTGGCTTCAGCTTGCAGATGCCAAAAACGCGGTGTGCGTACTCTTCGACTACGATACTGAGTTATGCGTGTCGCGCGCCCAACAGCGGGCTGACCACCCCACTCTTCCTCCAGGGTCAAGGGTGCTAAATGCGGTGAAGCAGATGACGGAACAGTTTTCTGCGCCAGAGTTTAAAGAGGGGTTTAAGGCAGTGCTCACCGTGAAGTCCTTTGCGGCGTCTGATGATTTAATCTCTCAACTCTCGCCTACTATTGGACTCCTGAAATTCCCTCGCACAGCCCATCTTATCGACCTTGGTGCCATTGGTTCAGATGATATTCTACTCCCCTCTGCGCCTGCACTCTCACCTGGATGCACTGTGGTGATCACAGAAAAAGTCGACGGCGCGAATATGGGATTTAGCTTGTCTTCAGATCGGCAATTGTTGGTACAGAACAGATCTCATTTTGTGAACTCCAGCTCGCATAGCCAGTTCAAGAAACTCGATTCATGGATGGCAAGACATAGGGAGGAATTATTTGGATTATTGAACCAAGACAAGTACTTCCCGCAGCGGTATATTTTATATGGGGAGTGGATGCATGCTGTGCACTCAGTCTCGTATAATTCTCTGCCTGACAGATTTTTGGCATTCGATCTGTTTGATCGCGGGGAAGGCAAGTTTGTAAACAGAGAGACTTTGGAAACTCTGTTGAGCGGAACTGAAATTCATATCACGAGAGTTATGGAAAAGAGGGATACAATACCGACAGATATTGAATTGAGAGCATTGGTACAGAGGCAGTCAGCATTCGCAGAAGGTAGGGTAGAAGGCGTGGTAGTAAAGATTGAAGATAAGAACTGGGTAAAGTGGAGAGGAAAGGTTGTGCGGGGCGATTTTCTGGCAGGTAACCAGCACTGGAGCAAGAACATCATGCAAGAAAACGGGATTTTGGTCACCAATATGGAGGAATTAGACATTGCGTCCTGAGACTGATCTTTACAACTTTCTCCCATCTCTAGCGATAAACCTGGTTCACTTCGCTCCCTGTTGCGCCTGAAGCTTTTTCATCTGCGCGCCGACTGCCTCGCGATACTCTTCATCAATGACGACCAGTCCGGCTGCTCCTTCCTTGTTGACAATCTCGTCCATCTTCTCGGTACTCAGCATAAGCGTGGCGATGATGACGGCCTCCTCCGTCTCCGAGGCGTTATCGCTGATGCGGTGTCTGCAGCCAGGAGCCTCGTAGAAGCTATCGCCAGCATTCTTAATTGTCATGGGATCATCGTTCATCTTGTTTAGGACAGATCCGGTCAACACGTGAACTGCAACGAATGCGCCTGCATGGGTATGAGGTGGCGTGGACCCTCCTGGGGGGAAAGTGACTTTGAGTGCCAGCACGGAATTGCCTGGGGCGCTGAGGACTTTATAGTGGTATAGGACTTCGAGAGCTGGGAATGGGCGTCTGTCATGTGTCAGTAGCTTGTTTGTCGAACCCCAAGGGACTTGTGAGATAGAGGTATCTCACGTTGCATCATATACTGGCTCCTCCCTGTTTGCGACCTTGGAGAACACCATTTTTGCTGTATTAGAGTAGAATCTGTTGTTTTTTGTATGAGGTTCTGATGTGTATAATTTGCTATTTCGCTTTGAGGTTGTGGTGTATAACTTGAGAAAATTAGAAGTTATATAAATATCACCTTATATTACAATATAGCACTCACGTGATGGACCCATTCCAGGTCTAGAACAACGCGGCTTCCGTTTAGGGTATTCGGGGACTGATAGGCTATGCGGGTAGACGCCACACCCGTCGTTAGTTGGCCACTAAACGACACCGCGCCCCGCTAATTCCGCCTTTAAGAAAGGGCTGGGATTCTCCATTGTAAGCATTCCGGAGTATGGACTTCCAATTGCTCCGTGGTTACCTAATACCCTAATGCGTAATATAATACCGTCACCACGTAATCATCCCACTTCTTCGATGAGACACTCAAATGCCTATTTGGGTACCTCTGTTTTCTTCCAATAATCCGACAAGAAGAAGGGTATAATTACTGGTAAGTCAACGCACCTCTGGAATGTTTCACTCAAGCTGAATCTCGATGCTGTTCTCGCATCATCTGCGCCCATTTACATCTCTTGCTGCCCAAATCCAAGCATCAGCACCTCAAACCACTTTACGGCGAACTTTCGTATCAACAGCAGCCATGGCAACCCCAAAGCTCCAGAAGGCTATCCTCCAGCCAGACGTGCAGTCCACAGACGTGATCCTGATCACCGACCACCCCGTTCCAGTCGCCAAGCCGTCCTCTACCGAGCATCTCATCCGCGTCCACACAACTGCCATAACCAACGGCGAGTTGCTCTGGGGGAAGAACTTCCCCATCCCCGCCGAGTACAGCGCCACGAAGATCATGGTCCCCTGCAACGACGTCGCTGGTACTGTCCTAACGGCCCCTGAGTCCTCCCCATTCCAGCCTGGCACAGAAGTCTACGCACGCTCCAACTACTACCGCACAGGCTGTGCGCGCGAGTACTCCATCTTGTTGACGGAAGAGATGGCAAAGAGGCCACAGAGATTGACATGGGCAGAGTCGGCTACGGTTCCTATGTCCGCTGAGACGGCGTGGCAGGCTCTGTTTGTCCAGGCCGGGCTTGAGCCCAAGGCTGGAAGCGCCAAGGGGAAGCGTATCTTTATCACCGCTGCGTCTGGAGCTGTGGGAACTTGGCTTGTTCAACTCTCGAAGTGGATCGGGGCAGAGGTGATCGGGACATGTGGGTCGAGTAGCGTAGAGTGGGTGAAGTCGCTGAAGGCAGATACTGTGCTCGACTACACCAATACAAATGTCAAGGAATGGGCCAGCGTCGAGGGTAATAAGGTTGATCTCGCAATCGACTGTTTCGGTGGAAAGTCTCTCGAGGATGCTTGGTGGGTAGTGAAGGATGGCGCGACCTTGATCAGCATCTACCAGCCTCCGGAGCAGAAGAAACCTGCTGGCGTAAAAGGCAACATCAAAAACTTCTTCTTTATTATGGAGTCGAAGGGAGATCAACTCCAGAAGGTCACAGAGCTGATCGACTGCGGGTTCGGAAAGACAGCGTTAGACAGCTCCTTTCCACTCGACCACTTTCAGGAGGCGTTTGCGAAGCTGAAGAGCGGCAAGGCTAAGGGGAAGGTTGTCATTGACCTTGGTGTGGTTTAGAGGGGTGTGTGCAGAGTGCAGCTTTCGTATTAATAGGTGTTTGGGTTATGATTGTGAGGGAGTCTTTATACATAAAATTGAACATAAAATTGAACTTCAGTTTGCAAATTCCTAGATTCCTGAGTTCCATCTCGCGTATATTCCAATTCATGTCTAATCAATGTATACGAGCGTGCTGTACTAATTCGAGTTTCAATTACACCATGTACGTAACATAATCTGCCAGTGGATTACGAGAAAACTCACTAACTTCCGATTGGAACTATAGCACTCTTCTTCCCATAGCCTACGACGGTAATTGAAGATTACCCCCCAAGAAAGGCTTTACGCAAGGTGTTACTGCCCTACTGTGGCACTTTTCTTCCATAGCCTACTAATTGAAGATTAACCCACCTAACGAGACTTGATGAAGGGCTTGATGAATCGAAACCACATGCTGAATTGATTACTACTGCACGCGTTAGTTAGGACCATGTTATCCTAGAGGCCGTACAGTCTCTCGCTATGAAATGAAGCCAGTTGTCATGCACATTAAAATAAAGCCGGAGTATAGACATTCGATATAAAATAAAACATGTGAGTGCGTATGATATAGTGCTTTACATGCATAAATTGTCAGAAACCATTTTAATTTTTAACTGTAAAAAATGATTTACTGGTGATTTATTTAAGCCAACAAAATATAATTTCTTTCGGATCCAAGAAAACGATGTTTATTTTTGCACTTTATAGTAAACATTATAATTAGAACTACTGTAATCTAATATAATAACATCTACCATTTAGTAACATAACCTTTATGGAAAGTAGAATTCCCGTTTCATAAGTTGTCGCGTTGAGGAGACGCATCTCGCCATAGAGACGATCGAAGCTATGGCGGCGTTGCATTACATAGACAAGTATGACTATTATGCACAACCGCTTCCCTCGCCTTTGTGACAATGCAAGCACTAGTATTGTGATAGGATATTGAAGAAAAGGGCGAAGGACGAAAATTTTCATAAAGTAGTCTCTGACTAATGAGACTGACAAGGCTGAATCGCCATGTCCATCCCCAGAATGAAGTATGGAAATAACATAAAACACCGAAACCCATCGTATCAATCATGTCCTGTCCCATCCAACCATCATAAACCCCCTCCAACCCAATAGTCCCAAACGCCACTGCAATCCCCTCCAAAATCGCACAACTGAACAGAGAACCCTATCCATATACCCATATCATCCTTCCCCAGAAACCGATCCCTTCTTAAAACCCCATTCTCTCCTCAAGCCCCTGCCAAAACACCACTGGCCTCGGCTCCAAAACCCCAATCTCCCTCCCGAAATCGCGCTCCTCCTCCTCCATATCCACTAGACTCGATTGCCTAGACAAGATGCTCCTCACCGTCGCAACAGGCGACTGTTGGCGGCGCGCCGCACGCAGAGGGTGGCGACTGAGAGGGTTGTAAGACAGAGAGCTGAACTCATCCGCGGGGCTTGAGCTTGCGCTTGAGCCAGCAGAGGGGGCGAAGGTGTCATGATGGTTCCAGGACGCAGAAGCGGTGGAGGGGGCGCGCGAACGCGTGCTGGATGCGGTGGAGGAGGAGCGGGAGGAGCGGAAAGAAGAGCGGATGGATGCGAGGGAAAAGGTTGAGCGAAGGGGTGGAAGAGCAGAGTGGCGCATTTTGGCGGCGGTGATAGTAATGTTGCAGGGTGTTTGTGGAGAGTTGTAGGTATGTTCTTATCGAGCGTGTGGTTGAAGTGGTATATGTGTGTTTACCGTATTATTCTCAGTCGATTGCCGTGAGATTGAAAGATTGGCAGAAGCCTGGTATCCGTGTAGTGTGTGTCAAATAAAGAGGTCCAGCCGAAGAATCTTAGTTGTGGTGGGTGTGTAATATAAAAACTCTCAATGTCGAACTCGAAAAGCACCTGGCTTGTGATAAAATATGAACGAATGTCTTGCGTTTCTGTTTTCAACAACGCACTATCTCAAAGAATCTTCGAATTCGTCGAAAAACAAAATTACCACCGTTTACCTTTCTCTCTCTCTTTTCTTCCAGAACTCGGAAAAGCAATCGCATTATAAGATGAACTGACCCCCAGCCCCCGGCCCTCTCTGAGACACCGCCCAGCCTGGCACCACACCCGCATATCGACGCCTGCCGCGCCTGCTACGCCGCTGACACACGCGCACTGGCCATCTTTCGTCATATTTTCATGGGCGAGGCCGCTGAAGAGGCGGCCCCTTAAACGCCCCTGGCGCACGGCTGCGTCGCATGACATTCGCTTAGGGAGCCACACTGCGCCGGGTAATGCGCCCCGGTTTCGAAGTTGGGGACGAAACATTTGAGTATATTTTTGAATTCTTTTACAGTTTTTGGAACATGTGGCAAGAAGATGGGGCATTACAATGGATGAATATAGATCGCGAAAAACTACTTTGATAATGCGATTGTTCGTGGTGGATTTGGCAGTTTGGTTAGTGAGGATGTTTATCATGATGTGAGATGTTGTGCGCAGTCAGGGGCTTCAAGAGTTTCAGAGACTCTCGGCTGCCACTCAACACCACCTCAGCACCTTGGCAGTGCAAACCGTACCTGATAGAGTGGGGAAAATCAAGGGGCGACAAGAAACATTTTCTTATCACGATACTACTCTACCTGTACGAGCTCACCAAAAAAGCATCTGCCGCCACCGCGATCCCAGCCAGAAAAACTCAGCCGGGGATATCTCGTCCCTCCTCCAAACCGCCGTGAAACACCGTTTGCAGTCTATCGTTACTCTGGGCTCCGCATCACCAATACAACAGGCATGATTCACCTTCCCGTCCCGACGCCACAAACATCGCCTACAAAAAAAACAGTCTGATCATTTCATCTAAGGTATCATGCTTTCCATCGGTACTATACAGCCCCCTCCCTGCCTAGACTCTCTATCACACCCCCTCCATCCATCACCATCCCCGCTCTCACGCTCAATGCACACCCCGACCCACCCTTCTCCCAAAAAAAACACCATCATGCGCCAAAAACTCCACGCCATGCACCATCAGGGCCCTCTCCCCTTCTGGCGAAATCCAAAAGCAGCCTCGCTGCGCCTCCCAGAACGGGAACGCAGCAGCAGAGGCATGAACGAAGAGTGTAAAAAAGGAACTCGTAAGCCATTAGCCAGGCCACACCCCCCCTCCACCACAAATACACCCCGCTCATCAAACGTCTCTCATGCCTTGCATGCACCCCACCCAGCGACTTATCTTCATAGCATCACATGACACCGCCCATTACGCCGCTGCTCTTACGTCCTCCTATCCCCCGACTTCCTTGTCGTGTAGCTGCGTCTCATACTCGCACCCCACGCACTGTCATTAAACGCCTCCACGGCCATCTCCCCCGCCGTACTGCCACTGCGACTGTGCATCCCCTCCCTCCTTGCGGGAACCACATCGCTCAGATCCATCGTTGCGCCACTAACCGAGCTATTCGTCCGATGCGGCCGCAATCTGGGGCTGCGACTCGGACTGCTCGCCCCGCTGCCCAGTCCGCTGATGGCCCCACGACTGCCACGACTATCAACGCTACCGTCGCGTGAATGCAGCCCGCCCATCCCCATGCCACCGATCATATCGCGCAGGCTGGCGTGTCTGTCTGAGAAATCCACTGTCGCGCGCATCGAGCGGCGGGTGTCGTCGGGGTCGGCGGATAGGGCCACGGAGCGAGCGTCGGCGTCGTCGCCCTCAACGAAGATCTCGGGTACTGGGAAGGTTGAGATCTCGGTGATGCGCGAGAGTGAGTGGCGATTGAGGTGACGCCGGAAGCGGCGAGCCCAATACATCGTATCGAAGAAGCCGATGACGACGCGGCGGTGGACTTCCTCTTCGACGCGCTGGAGGCGGGCGCGACGGCGGAGGAACTCGTCAAGTCTGTAGTTCTGTTAGCTATTTGTAGAAAGAACAAGTGGGGTTAGGGTATGACTTACTTCAAGCTCTTGTTGTCGCTGATGATGTTGTAATGCGCGAGGATCATGAGCACACTCGTGAACGAAATACCCAGCTCCGGATCTGCGGAGACCATCACCTCCTCGTAGAAGATATTGTACAAGTGCCTCCGCTCCCTCACCTTCTGCCCATCAATCCGTGCGATCCGATCGTTGAGCTTCTTGAGATCAATTCCCATGGCACCACTCACAGTCGCCACGGACGTCGTCCTCGACCCCATCGGCTGGGCCCGCACATCCTCTAGGATACGAAGTACAGAGTCTTCCTCATCATAAATACGCATGGCAAAGATTCCCGACAGCTCGCCGAGCAAGCGTGGAAATTCTTCTTTGGTGATATACCCTGTTCCATCCGGATCGAACGTTGCCCACGCCTGCTTGAAGCGGCGCGTCTCCTCGCGGTTGACAATCTCGTGCCCGCTCGACCGTTGGTACACGTACGAGAAACTCTCGTAGATGAGCGACACGAACAGCGACACGAAGATGTACATGCTTAGGATGTTCCACGAAATGAACAGTGCGTACGCCCATGACGAGCTGCCGCAGTCGCTATCGAAAAAGGTCGACTCCTCCACGCACAGCGGCGGCCGCGTGTTCGCGTAGTCCATCATGATCTGATTCCAGCCCTCGCCGACGGACATGCGGAAGAGCACGATAAGCGCACGCGGCACGTCGCGAAAGTTTAGGTTGTTGGTGCCTTGACTGCCGAAGCGCGTGAGCCCGAAGGTCTGGGTCATGGCAATGGCGTATACGAGGAAAAGGATAAGCCAGGTCGCGAGGAGATTGCCAATGGTGGTCAGCGACGCGGCGGCGGTTTTGAACAGCTGGTCCAACGCGTTGTTGCGTGGAATCAGGAGTAACGCGATGGAGACGAGGAAGATGTTGTGTAACTGATACAGCGTAACAGAATCTTGCTTCCCAAATAGCAAAATAGTCGTGGTCATTGTCCCCGTCACCGAGACTAAGGAATACAGATCCCACGAACTGCGCCTGAAACGCGGCCACGTGAGACCGACAATCCGAATAACGATGTTTGACATGTATATGACAGTGAAGAAGAGGAAGAGGGCGTCTCTCGTACGCGTCCACCAGAATGGCTCGGGGTAGAACTCAAGCATCAACAATATCAGATGAAGTACCAGTGTAATAGTGACCGTCCGGCTCCAGAACCCATGCTTCTGCACAGCCTTCTTATAGCACCAATCCTTCCACTTCGGCTTGCTTTTAGTCGACGGCCTCTTCGATGGGGCCACCTGCCGCAGCAGCTTCCGCAGTTCCATCCAGGACCGTTGCTCGGCCGTCAGGAACGCCACACCCGTCTGCTCCGTATACGTGCGCATGAAGACGGAGATGAACAGCGTCAGGACGAACACAGTTGCCATCAGGTTGAACACCACGAAGAACACCGCGTTGCCCTGCGATGCAAAGTCCCGCGGCTGCAGCCCACGGCCCACGATCGACTGCGCGCTCCACATCACGTCGGTCCAGCCTTCTTGCGAGACGATCTGGAAGAGGATGAAAAGCGAGCTGCCGAAGTTGTCAAAATCGTAGTAGGGGTTTGCCGGCACCCGCGGGGCGGGGAACGTCCACTCGCTGCTGAAGGGTGAGCTGTTGAATTCACCGGAGCAGTCCGAGAGATTGATGATGCCGCTCCCGCCGTCATTGCAGACTTGCATTTGGCCGTTGAAGAGATTGACACCGTAGATGGCGAAGGGGATCAGCAGCGATAAGGAGACGAATATCGCAGAAAGAACCCGCCACCCTGCGACGAAGATGACGGAGTGAAACGTATCTCTGGCGCTGTCACTGATATGTAGTAAGCGCAGAGCTCTGAGCGCCTTGAACGCCCCAACTGCTCTCGATATAGCACCGTCATTCAAGAACGATGTAATCACATTGATCCACAGCGTAATCAGCACCCATCCATCAATGAAACCCCACAAACTGCGGAAATAAGCATTCGGCGTCCAGAAACAGCCATCGGCAATCATCTTAATGATAGCCTCGACGCTAAAAACTGCCGCGAACGCCATATCTGTCCACACGAACCAGTTCCGCAGCGCAAAATTATGTGTCTCAAAGTACTCTTTCTGGTACAATGGCGTTGTCACACACGCTAAAACCACCATCGTCAAGATCGCCGCATAGATGAATGCCGAGAATGTGTACCACACGATCTTGTTTGGCTCCACGCCGTCGATGCGCTCTGCACCGCGCCCCGGACCCACAATTTTCTGGCAGAACCGCCGTATCGGGTTGTCCGGCTTGAACAGGAACATCGCCGTGTTGTAGCTTGGGTGGCGGTTGAGATAGTCGCGCTGGGCGCGCTTGCGTAGCGCAGTTGCTGACACGGCTTCGCGCGCCATAGTACGCGGGTCAAGGCCTTCGGCGGCATTGGTGAAGCGGATGCTCGAGTAGAATGGGTTGGGCTCGCGGTGCCAGACTTGCGCGACAAACTTGCCCCATAGCCCTGAGAGGGAGCCTGGGGCAATTTCAGGCGCGTTGTCAAAGGTGTGAGAGGTGTTTAGGCCTGGTTGGGGCTCGCCGCTCTCGTCGTCGAGGAAGTCGCGCACGACGGAAGCTTTGAGCAGCATTTCCATTGTGGACTGGCCATAGTCGAGCGGGTCTTTGGTCTTCTTGGTTTTGCCGAAGCGGAAGATGGTTGAGAGGGAGAGGTTGCTCGAGGAGCTGCTGACATCTTTCTTCTGTAGGAAGGCCTTGACCTGCTCGAGGCGCTTTTCGTCCTCGGACACGTCAAAATTCTCTTGAATGACAGCAATAAACATATTTATCAGAATGAAGTACGCCAGGATGAACCAGCCAATAATGAAACTTGCGCCCATCCACGCCGTATTGTGGTGATCGTTATACGTCTGCACATTGTACAGGATGCTCGTCCAGTTCTCACTCGACAGGATCTGGTACAGTCCCAGGAACGCATTCCAGATCGAGAAAAAAGTCGTCCGCACCGTGTTTCCATCCGAATCGTACGCCGGTATATCGCCCCTGAACATCTGCACCGCCAAGATTGAAATCAGAAACGTAATCAGGAATACGAACAGCACCAGGTTCAGAATACCCGTCGCGTTACCCAACATCTTCTCGATAAGTTTTCGCGTGATGGGCACCGCCCAAACAACACGGTAAACACGAAGGATCTGGAACACGGTGAGCCAAGCATATGGCTGCCCTGAGTTGCGGATCGGCGGTAAGAGGATGACGGTCGTGATAATGGCGAGAAGTGTGTCGAAGCCGTTTTTCCAACTGCGTGGGAACTTGCGGAAGTCACTAGCGAGGCGGAAGAAGATCTCGATGTCGAGCGCGAAGGTCACCATGATCTCAGCCACGAAGATAAAGTTCGCGCGCCTTGCGGACATGGTCGCACTGCGGCAGGCTTGGCTCACTATGCCGAACATGATGACGAGGATCCAGAACCAGAAGGATCGGGTGTAGATCTTCTTGAGAACGGTGGTGCGGCTGCGGGGCTTGACCTCCTCGACAACGGCGACGGGGGTGTTGATCATTGTGAAGGCGCTGCGCTTGCTCTCCTCTCTGATGACTTGGAAGGAGGACGTGATGACGGCGATGAGCAAATTAGTGAGCCACAGCAACATGATAACGATTCCGGCTGCGAAGAATAGCGCCGCGGCCAGGTAATCAGAATCCGTGGTGTAATACATCAAATCCGTGAACGTATTTGCGCTCATGATAACGAAGACAAGCTCCAACGAGTTTACAATGTTGTCGAAGCTGACTGTTCCATTATAAAGCGATTCGCCTTCAATACAGAGGGAGCCTCGAGGACAAAGATAACCCTTGCTCGCGCGCGCACCACTCGTCCCATTCTCGTAGGTCCAAGGAAGTGCGACCCCCGATATATTATCAAGGTGCCCACCACAGAGCTGGAAATCGCTTGTGTAATTCGACTGCCCCTCCGGATCAACCCATGTACACGTTCGACTGAAACTTGACTTGAACGCCTGGACGCCCACGATGGCAAAGAGCAGCCAGAAGAAGCCGATAAGAAAGGACACGTTGACCAGCAACGGAGCAGCTTTCTTCAAGCTCTTGAGGATGATGGCCGTACCATTTGTCAGCCACAGCAGTCGGAGGATTCGCAGGCAGCTAATCATCTTGAAGAGGTAGAGATGCTTACGCGTCTCCACCCCCGTGATTCCGATCGCGAAGGATATCCAAAACGCGACAACCGCAACGATATCGATTCTGTTCAGCGAGTGGCGGAAAAACGCTCGCCGCGCGAGCTGGTACCGCTGCTGCTCCTCAATTGTAGTGGGATATGCCACTGGGGTTTTCATCGCTGTTGTAAACGTCCGACTGATGGCTTCCGAGATAGGGGGCGCATCAAGGTGCCTCGGCACTCTGACGGACTGCTGCCGCCGCGGCCCAAAGAACGTCATATACTTGGACATGAATGTAGTCTTAAGCCCCTGGTTGACATCCTTGCGCGTACTGTACTCCTCGGCGTTGAAGAAGAATCCCGAGACGATGATCTTGGCGGTAATCTCCAGCGTGTAAATTCCAAACAATGCCAGCATTGCGTAGTCCATAGGCGAGCCGCTCCAAGTGTTCGGCATCGGGTTCGTGAACGAGTCCTTGCTCGATTCCACCGCCAGCAGAACCGTCTGCAGGATGATCAGTATTAGTATTATTGGCTCCGTCCACGGGTGCACTAGGAATTCGCAGAGGCGCATCCGTATGTAGTTGTCTGGCGCGAAGATACGCAAGCTGTTCCCCCGTAGAGGATTCGTAATCGGCCATGGCGGCGCTGCCGGCTCCTCGGGCAGTTCTGCTGTTGGCGTGGATGGGACCTTCTCGATGGGCAATTGTTGCATCTCAGGGCCGTAATCCATATTCTCCTCGTCCGTGACAAGTATAGGCGGAAGCCCGGAATTAGGCAGCGTTTCATCTGCTGAATCCTTCCTTCGATATGCCGGCTCAGGCAGCTCGGCATCATTACTGAAATTAACCACTCGCTGTGACATAGCGCGCATCATGGATCCTGCCCTTGTCAACGGCCCTGCGCCCGACGGCGACGGCGACGGCGACAGGCGCCGCGAATCTGGACTCAGACTCTTCCCAAAGCTGCGTGACCGCTCCCGCCCTCCACTCCGCCCGTTCGGTGACGACCCCAGGTTATCACCCAGCCGCGACTGGCGCGATGTCTGTGGGGAGTCGAAGCGCACGCTCTGGAAACTGGTGCGGTCCCGGTCCGATGACTGTCGCGGCGTCGAGGGGTTCGGCGCACCGCTGATGGGCGCAAGGTAATTCGAGTCCGTCAGCCCGACCTGATCCGAGTCGGTCGTTGTATTAAAATACCCATCCCCCATATCCCCGTATGGCTGCTGCGTACCATAAGGCGAGTTGCCCACATCTCCCCGTCCATAACTCGGGCCATATGGGTCCGGACTCCGCGGCGACAACGGTTGGCTACTCGGCGGCATGCTCAGCCCGACGACAGCCATCTGGAAGGCATGCGAGTTCTCCACCGGCGAGCCGCCCGACAGCTCGTCCTCCACGCTCGGTTGCATGTGCTGCCCGGTTGGGAGCAGCACTCGCAGTGTCGGGCTCGGCGAGCTGTCGTCTAAGCGCGAGTACCGTACTGCTGGGCCTCGCATCGCTGCATTGCCAGTCATGAGGCTGCGGCCACGGGTGTGTCCCCTGTGCTCACCCTCGCTGGGGCCAGCGTCAGTGTCGGGGGGGCGGGAGAGGTTCTGGAGGGGTATCGATTGCGGCGGGGACTGGGAGTGCCGCGGGGAGGGGTTGTTGGATGCCATTGCGTTGGCGCGCTGGCGGTTGAGGTTGAGGAGAGGAGGTGAGTGAGGTTCGGAAGTTGGTGGTTCCTGGGGAGACGTATGCGCGACGAGGGCATACGAGGTGTTGGTCTCCTTATCGATTGGAGCTCATGATGGCGACGCGACAGAGGGAGAGGGGAGTATTCGCCGTGTCCAGAGAGTTGGTACGGTAATCAACCGTTTAAATCGCAGATTGGATGTTCGTGAGGGTCGTTGAAAGTGTCGTGGTCGTTGATGGCAATGGCAGCTCTGGGGGCGTGTTTGAGGTTTTGCTGAAGGGATGGGTTTTGGGAGTTTTGGGGTTATGCGGTTCAGCTTTCGCGACACGCTTACTCTACGCTTACGCTAAATCGATTTCTGGAACAAGAGCGGCGCAGCGCAACAGCCAACGAGCCACGGGGAAAACGGCCAGGGGGGGGGGAGGATGGGGGTCTGACGTACACCTGGTCCTGCGCTAAAAATATAAAAATAGAAAACAGATTTTGGGTATTTATTGTTGTTATTGTTGCAAATGGGGATGAAAGGTCAACAGAGGGTATAAATAATTCAATTAATTGCTACAATTTAATACAGTGATTGTATACGACTAGAATTAAATGTATAATTAAATACAAATGATTATTGATTATTATTATCGAAAAAACATCATTTTTCATGTGCGCGCGCGTCTTTAATTAGTCCTTTTAATTACTGGCTATTTCCGGCTTGGCCGGAAGAAGCTATACGAGAACGTGCATAGGGAGGGTAAAGGCGATAGTGTCGACAACTTCATTTCCAGATTTCAGTATCCTACATTCTGAACTTCTAGAGAGAGTATTAAGATAATTATAACAGCCTAGAATGATTGATGAGCAAGTCACTGTGAACACTTCCCACCTCTCCAGACCCGGGTAGCCCGGGCCCCCTTAAAACCCCAGACTTCAAGATAATACACGTTATTCATTACTTTTCGGCGTCTATCGAATCTCTGATCATCTACGTATATCGTACATCCTCATTCCATCGCTTCCGTTCCCCATCATAAACTTCCAACACCCTTCCTCCATATCAAATTCATATCATCGACGTCTGACCCCTTACGTCCTCTCCCCCCCTGTCCACCTTCCCGGCTCACTCGCTTTAACGGGAGGACTCAAATCCTGCACCATCGGACTGGGACTCAACGGCGCGATGGCCGGAATATATGTCGGCGTTCCCATTGCCACACTCCCCGAAAAACTCCCCGCACCATTCGCCGTCATTGGCCGCGGTGGCGACTGTTTTGTCGGCGACATCCCTGCGCTCGTCGGTGGAAGCACCGCGTTGGACGCGTAAGGCGTGCGAACCTGCGCCGGCGTGGAGGTGGGCAGCCCGTATGGCGGTGGAGGACCAGCGACGCTGGAAAAAGAGGAGCCGGGTGTGGAGGGCGGGTTGAGCACGGGTGCGCTTGCGAGGGGAGAGGGGAACGAGAGCGACGAGCGGCGCCCACTCTGGTCGTAGGGCGCGTAACGAGCACCATTGGGGGCGGGGGTGGATGTTACACTTGCTGGTGCTGGCGGCGCATGGCCGCCGTTGATGAGGGCGTAATTGTGCGGTGGAGCGGGAGGAGGGAAGCTGTTTGGGCTGTGTGGGAGGGGCGAGGTGAATGGGCTTTGCCCGTTGAGTTGTGCGCCAAAGACAGGACGGGCGGGCGTGCTTCCGTTCATAGGTGGTGGCCAGTTTGGTGCGGCTGGCACGGAGCCCTGGCTCACTGGTCTGTTGTCAAAGGTTGGGAATGGCGCAGCCGATAGGTTTGCGCTGCCATTGGAATAGGCAATGGGCTGTCTGGCTGGCTGGCCGTTCGAGTAAGGAGAGTCATAGGGTGACCGTGAAGGCGAGGAGTGGACGAGTCTGTGCTTGAGAGGCGAAGAAGGAGGGCTGCGGACTGTCTCGTCTTTCTGCTGGGGCGGCACCATCGCCGCGACGGGAGGAAGGGTCGGTGGCGCATTAGCCGTGACAGGAGGAAGTGTCGGTGGCGCATTTGAAGCTGATGAGGTTGGCCTGTTGAATTTGATGGTTATCGGCGGCCGTTTCTTAGCCTCTTCTGCCTCCTTAGCACGACGGATGCACGGCTTGCAGACGAACTGGAAGTTGTCCCGGTTGGCATCAGCATCGCTAACGCCAACACACTTGGTGTGTTGCCACACATTACACTTCTCGCAGGCAATGCTGAGAGTGCCATCATCAACATGTCCGTACGCGCCGCAGATGCAATCGAACACCCAGTCACCATCCTCCTCTTGGAGCTCATCAAGCGCCGCCTTCTTCCGTTCAATTTCCGCCTTGAGGTGGCGTTCGGAAAGGCGACCTTGGCCAGATTCGAGTTTTTTGTTGTCCTCTGAGAGATTGGCAAGCTCCTCTTCGTGCAAGATCCGGCGTGCCTCGCGTTCTTTGAGGCGCTGTTCACGGGTCTGCATGCGCGACTCTCTTTCCTTCTCCAGCTTTCTCCACTTCTCCTGTTCCTTCTTCGCCATAGCAAGCTCCTCCTGGCGCTTCCTTTCCTCTTCGCGCGCCTCTTCTTCTTGGCGCTGATGCTCGAGTTTGCCAGCGATTCTGCTGGACCTTTTGGCGGTGGCTAATTTCTCTAGATTGAGTAATTCGCGCTCCTTCTGGATCTGTTTTCGCTTGCGCGACTCCTCTTGCTTCTCCAGCAAGGGCAGGAGATCATCAACTAGTCGCTGCCTCAGAGACTTTTCGTTCGGGTCGCGCGACTTTGCAAAGGAGGCAATGGCGTTGTTCAATTCGTCCAGGGTTATGGCCAGACACTCCCACTTGATGCCACCAAATCCATCGTCCTCGGCCGCTTTGTCTTCCTTGACCTCTTCAGTTTCCTCGGTCTCCTCCTCGCTGTCGCTTGCAGGTACTCGGGACAGCTTTCTACGCTTGCTCGCTCTTGCTGCGGCTCTGGCTTTCTTGGAGTTCTTCTTGGGGGTAGCTTTGGGTGCAGGCGGTGGCGGGGGTTCTGTCTGGCGATACAGCCTATTGTCGTCTAGAACGATGTATGTTCGGTCCTCAGAGTCCCATCCGAAGGGTTCAACGCGCTAGGTTTGATATTAGTACCAATGGTAGCAAGTGCTAAGGAGTAGGCGTACCCAATATGTTTGTTCTGAATCCTTCTGCTCCTCCATTCGTTCCCTGATTCGGTCGGGGTTTGTGAACGTCCATTGCGTAAGCTGTTGTAGGACTTTGATCTAGAGGCCATCGTTAGTACGTAGGTGCGAGGATTTTATAGACATGAGTCTGACCTTTGTGAAGATATCGAACTCGGCGAACTTGGCAGGCTCGTCTTCGGTGCCAAAGGGGTTGCGCTCTGGCGCTTTCGCAACATACTGTCGGCGCGTATATTCATCAAAAATCTCTGGGCTGCGCATCGTCAGTGGTTGTACGCGATATCATACATATAGTGCATGGATAGAACCTACATTAGGCCCCTATGAGAAGAGACAAACTTCAAGAGCGCGAGCCCTATTTCTGCCAGTTTTGTCGAGTGATGCTTCAGGCATTCCATCTCGAGATCCTATGATAAGTATCAGTATTGGCCTGTAGATTGATTCATCGTTATTGCGACGAGCCGTACCTCGATATCCAGATCCTCCTCGAGCTTTACAACCTTTCCGAAGAGGAATACCCATTGCGCAAGATTCGCGAATTGCCACATGTTCCGTATCCGTTCAAGCAGTCCAGGCTCTTTCGGCGCAGGAGTAGGAGCCTCAACAGCCTCCACCTCCTGTCGTCCTCGCTTCCTAGAGGAAACCATCTTGGCAAGTCGTTGAGTTGGCGAGACAAGGATTCCAGAACGCCGATGGCGAGACTTTTTAAGAGGACAAAGGATGCGGTGACGGCAGTATAGTTGTTCTCATCCGTTGATTATGAAGTGTTTAACTCTGATATAGCACTGCTGAAAAACACTATTCGAGGGCCTCCTAAGTTCGTAGAAGTGTGGCCTTTTAGGATTCTGTGGTAGTAATTCCCCGTCGTTGACGCGATGAAGCCGACGCGAAAAGGTACGGTACAACGTAATGGACTGGGTCTCGCTAAAATAAAATTCCGGTCACGTGGGATCAGCACCAGTTGTGTTCCAGCCTTGCCCGGAAATAGGTTTAAAGTGGTTTAAAGTTGGACCAATCAGATATTCTAATTTAAGCCGAATAGTTGGAATTATGGCGAGGCTGAAGCACGGTCTATTTCTGGGGTAATCGCGAAGATGGGCGTATGTACAGTGAAGTGTACGAACGCGACGGAGATGCCAATTTGACACGACGGCGACTTCTGGCGGCAACGCAGCAACGCGATCATTATCCTAGAACATCATTTGAATGCGTGGATCTGTCGGAAGCCACTGGTAGCTATAAACGCCCAAGAGACTGGAAGAGAGCGACGGAATCGCGCCATATATGCACCAGAGACAGTCATTCGACCCCGGATTAAGATGCGCACGTAGTCGAAGTCGAGTTTTAATTGACGCTACGAAGACAACAAGATGTCTGCATTCACGGCATTGAATGTTGAACCCGACGAGAATCCCGAAGATGACTTCGATCATACGCGCGAAATCCAGCTGGAGGAGGCCCTGAAGCTCTACCAAAATGCCCTGAAGCTTCACGCGCAGGGTCCAACATACTATGAACAGGCCGCCGAGGCCTATGATAAGCTCTTCAAATCCGATGTTTTTAAATACCCCGAGAGTCTATTAGACTTCACCCAGGATATACCTAGCGTCAACCTCGAGCCCGAACCTGAGACTGAATCACCACTCGAAGTTGCGTTTGCGCCGACCTACGACGATGGACCCAGCACCCTACCGCAAATTCTCTATCTCGCATATAAGAACCATGGACAGTTTATTATGGACTGCCTCAAACACCAGATGAAGATTGCACCGGCTATGCCACGAAGTGGCCTGGCACCCCAGGCACAGCATGCCCTTGAACAGTTCACCCAAGCCCTGGCACGGGACGAATCAGATACTGAGCTTTGGCGGAGAGCTGCTCGTGTAGGCGAGCTGTTGGGAAGCAACACAATTTCGAGATATTGCCTGGAAGCTGCCGTCGAAGTTGACGATGATCCTACGCTCGGCGAAGTTGACCCAGGGAACCTTGAAGAGGGGTTTGCGGGCATACAACTGAAAGAGCTGCTGGTCGTTCTGTCCGATAATATGGCGCTGTCTCATCCGATTATGGCTCCATACGAAAAGAAACATATGCCGGTGAAGTTAAAGAAGTACCTGGACCCCTATCCATTTCTCAGCAAACTCTCAGCTAGGGATGATGACGACGCGGCCAGTGCTGCGACGCTGGAAGGACCCGGTCTAGGAGAAGTTAAGACATTCACTTGGAACTCGGTCGCAGAGGCTATCGGCAGGATATTCGGCGCATATAACGGCGAGAGCGGCTCAGCGTTGAAGCTTACGGGAGGCGAATCCATCACTCTGCAACTGCCGGAAGGGGATATAGAGATGATCGACCCCGAGGTGGAGACCCAGCAACCACCTGATATTGCAGTGACTTCCAGCGAGATAACGCCCCCGGCTACGGATGCCCCTCTAGGAGGACAAGAACCGCAAGAAACTACGCAAGACGGAAACGAGGTTAAAGCAGAGGAAGAAGAATCACCGCCACTCACTCGAAAGCGCTCACAATCGACGGCAGGCCTCCCCGAAACCCCAGAAGAAGAGGCTGGCACTCAGAAGAGGAGCAAGAGGATCCGCAACAGGGATACTCTCGGCGGCGAGAGCGCTCTTCCAACAGACCCTAATATCGGCCTCAAATGCGCATACGACGCAATGTGTAGTGGAGACCAAGACATGTTCTCGTACATTGACGGCCTACTAGACAAACTTAATGTCAAGGAACTTGGCAAGGCATCCGATATACAGGCTCTCGTGGATTCCGACAGGCCACAGGTTGAAAGTTCTGTTCAGAATATTGCAATGCGTGACTTGCGAGATCTTATTCACAAGTGGGACTCTGCCCTCGCTGCAAAATTTCAGTCGGGTAATGGCTTGGACATTATGGGGACCTCTGCTGGCCTCCAAAAGAATGGCCTCACCGCGTTTCTTGAACATTCAAAGACCGAATCATTAAAATCACAAACTCAGGCTGAGCCTACCAGTGCTGCTGGGATCTCAACTTTCGTCAAGTTGATAAATGGGAATTCGCTCACTATCCAGGAGGTAGCGTACCGATACTTCAAAGCGATTTGCTCGAGTTATAGGACCACGTTGTGGCCAAGTACGCTGAAGGACGAAAATATAAAGCTTATGCATATCATGGATTCTGTGTTATATTCGCAGCTGGAAACAGAATACCAGGAACTACAATATAAAGATGCCGAGCTTGTAGAATGGGAACAGCTCAAAGAGTTCTCACAGATGATGTTGGAGCTTCACCTGGACCATTATATCAGCATTGGCAAACCCCAGAAAGCGGAAGATGATAACGCGTACCTGACAGCTAAGGGAAGGCTTGATAAATGGGCGATGCTCACTTCGGACATCATGCAAGGCCAACCAAACGAACCTGCAAGTGAAATCGTGATGAGATACCTTTGGGCTTCGGTTTTACTAGCTAATGCCACCGAGCATGTTAGCCGGGAGCACATGGTTCTTTGCTGGACTGATCTACAGAGTCTCTTGCAAAAATCCGAAACTGCAAAAATCGAACTATATAACAACGTCGCCATGCCGGAGGTGTCTGCCGCAGCGGCAGATCGTGAAATCTCGAGGCTTACAACCATGGACTTTTTTCTCAACCTCTTCAAAGACAACTCCGACCCCACGGCGATCATTGAGACACTCGAACCTGTGATCGATGACCAAACCAATGTCAGTGAAGACAAGGAAGGTGATGGGGAGAAGGAACCCGCGCCAGAAGTTGTTATGTCGCCAGCCACGCGGGATATGCGGAAATTCCTCGAGAACGGCACCCCCTCTCTCCGCCTGTATTTATGGCAACGGTTGAGGGAAGCCTACCAAGAAATAGAATACCCCACGAGAGTCTTTTCTTGCCATCTCAAATGCATCGAAATCATCGTCGAGTACCTTCAATCTCCAACGTTCAGCCAAATCCCTCAAGAAGCTCGGCACGCTGAGCTACTAGGCTATATCAAAACTATAGACGAGTTGTTGGTTAAGGCTTTGACGCTGGCGCTCAACGATCAGACTGCTTTTGAGATTGTGGATGAGTCGCACCTGGCGGCCTCAACCACTGCTATTGCGAACCTGTGCCGCATTTTGCACACTGGCACTTTGATGGAAGACCAAGTCACTGCCGGGCTTGTGCCCGATAATACTACAGTCGTGTCGAAAGAAAAAGGAAAACCCAATCAGACCTTGTTGAAGGCTTTCCTACTGCGATTATCCGAAATGGCAATCCGAAGTTGGGCGCTTCTCTACACACTGGTGAGAGAGGGCGTTTCACAAAACAAGGACCGCTTTACAGCACCAGACAATGATTTGTCTACATACTTGGCGACTGTGCATCACACCTTGGGTCTTCGGGTGCGCTGCGAGCGCTCAAACAAGATTTTCCTCAAAATGATGAAGGTCGAGTTGATCCGCATGAAGTATGTTGACAAGTGGGAAGATTATCTTGGCCAGGTATTATGGGATCTTTATGGACTACGACTTGGAGAAAAGATTGGCGTTTTTGAGATTATGGACCACGGCTGTGATCGCGAAAAGTTGGACAGGCGGACTGCCATGTCCTTGGTTGAACACGTTGTCCTGCTCGCTAACAGAAAGAGCATGAAGGATCTTCTACGCGATGAGTTACGGAGCACTATTGAATCTATGCAGCAAGTACTCGGGGCCGCGAAGACAAACGCACAAACGAGCCACAACCTGCGTAATATAACTGAGTATTTGAAGTTATCAGTGAGCCCCTTACGCCTGAACAAGGCCTTGAAGGGAATGGAATATATAGACACTCTTCCGGTCAACACTACGGAGTCAGGACTGGCCGAGAAGGGCTGGTTCTTCCTCCTGGGAATGGTATCTCTTTCTAAGTTCCGTGCGCAGAAACGTACCCATGCTGGAGCTACCGATGATCTAAGGGTGGCAGCAAGCTTCTTCCGCCTACAACTTCAATTTACAGCTGAGCACTGGGAGACCTGGTATCGTTTAGCCCAATGCTTTGATTCAGAACTAGAGGAAGATGTGATGTGGTCGACGGAAAAGTTGAATAATGACCAAGCGCCATTGATTTCTGAGCAACGTTCAGCTATACACTGTTACACAATGGCAGTATCAACGGCGATGCGCACAGCCAACCCGTCGTTTGAGACAGCGGAAAAGATGTCCGCTGTATTCCACGACTTTGGCCTTCGGATATATTCATCGTCACGAGATCCGTTCCGCATGGAAGCTTTTTATATGGATGACTTCGAACGCCACATGAGTGGCCCATCGGGGATGTACAAGAAAAATGTCCATGAGGAGTTGACTCGGTACAAAGCCTGGCGCTTTGCTGCCGAACTCTTCAAGCGCGCCATTGCCGAAAGACCCAATAATTGGATGTAAGTTTATCTCCTATCCGAGTTTAGCAGAGATACTAATATACAGTATTAGGAGCCATTATATGCTAGGCAAATGCTACTGGAAAATGTTTACACGCGTTGAAGATGAGCCGGATGCCAGGGCTAGGGCAGGAAGGCCTACTGTTGCAGCTCTTGTTCAAGTACTTGAAAGGGCTATCGAGACCGTCCCGAAGCCTCGCGACAGTCGTTCTGACCCGACGCTTGAGCCGCACTATAAGATCGTGTCTGTGATGCACAAGCTCGTCCAGTTTCGCCAGATTGACCCACAGGAAGCAGCCAATATCCTCCAGCGACAACACTATCCGATCAAGAAAGGCGAACAAGTGGTCATCACTGATGATGCTTCGTGGGAAGCCTATATTGTGGAGTGTGTCCGCCATCTACGAAATCTCGACCGATCCAACTGGCAGCATCGCTTCATCGCGCGCTCTGCGCACCTTATCTACGACAACAAGGAACAGGACAACGCTGTCATATTAGCTACCCGTGCTGAACTAAGCATGAGTATCTTTACCAAGACTATGGTCGTCAACGTCTGGAAGCCGGAAAACGAGCGGCCCGGCCGCCACTGCGTCTACATGTCCAAATATGTCCAATGGATGGTGCATTTGCTAGCGCAGCTCGACGACAGGGCCAGCATGGAGATGTTGACGAAGCGTGTGAGAAAGAAACAGACGGAGTACTACCATTTTAATGAGGTCTGGACTGCGTGCTGTCTAGCATATTGCAAGCTCATCCGTCGAGCTGGCAAGATCGATCTCAACCAGGACGAGCTCGTGCGGTCTCTGCCACCCGAGGACTTTGAGGAAATGGCGGCGGACTTGGAGCTTTGGGTCGACAACCTGCATACGCCGCATACGTCTTTTGACCACTTAAAGGAGTCGCTCGAACTAAAGAAGTTGAACAGCAACCTTATGAAGGCAATGCCCATTGATGACCTCATCGTCGACATCTACTCTTCGCTAATTTGGGAAGTCGGCCGCCACCTAACCAAGGAACGACGAGTCCGCGAAGCGGCAGAGGCGGCGGCGCGACCACCTGTAGTTGAAGCACCACAGAGACAAGATCCGATGAGCATGAACAACTTAATCAACAATACCGACAGCTCTGTCACACCGATGCAGGGCGTCATAGAGTCTGCTCCGAAGCTGAAACCTAAACCCCCTGGGCGCAGGGAGATTCTGAGGAGGGCGGAGGTACTCGCCAATCGCGGACACGAGGTGAAGGAGAAAGAGAAGGAGAAAGAAAAGGAGAAGGAGAAAGAGAAACCGGCGGGTAAGTCTGAGTCGCACAGGCCGTCGGATCTACAGAACCTACTGCGGAGGAGAAGTAGGGATAAGTCGTCCAGATCCGCCGAGAAGGATGAGGGAAGCAACCAGGGCCACCAGGAGGAACACGACGATGATGATCGGGAGGGGGGTGACGCTGATGGCGAGGGGGGGAGCAAGGATAATGGTGACGATGACGCACATAGTAGTCCTCCTGGTAGTGTGCATGATAGCGCGGACGACGAGAGCGACCTCAGCGACGCGCCGGGGCCAGTTGAGAGGATGCCGCAGCCGTCGATTAATGGCTGGCACAGCGAGTCGCAGGATGCGGGTAGGAAAGCGCTAGGCGAATAGGAAGGTGGGCCTTGTCTTGATAGAGGGATTATGGTATTTTACGGGCTTGCTTAAACTTGGCTGGAGTATATGGAAGCATGGCTTTATTTTTGGGGAATGGGGGATGGGAAAGGGGGCCGGGGAGATCTGTGATCTGTGTACCACTAGTAGCAGGCATTAGGAAGGCAGATAATAGATATTATGTTGATCCCTTTAGCCACTGTTGGCGAACAAGTGAGTATGGTTGGTAGTGATAGGCGAAATAGGCCCATCAACTACTGACGCCAACAAATACCTGGGTCAGAACTGCCGTACCAAACGACAGTTACGCCAAAAGCTTGTTAACGTGTGGATCCCACTCCCGTTGCGTCGCAGATATAGAGGTTTAGCCTACACGGTGCCGGCGGCCCTGTCCGCCATCAACCCCTGTGATTCCCCGCCACTTCAACTCCGGCACTCAATGCCTCCGCGTCTCCACTCAGGGATGGGCTTTTTAGATTAAGGTACCCTGCCTTCCCCGCCAAATCTACAAAAACATTGTTTCTAGCGCCTTGGAACGCTCAACTGGAAGCCCCCGCCGGAGTAATGTACTCCCATTTTAATATGCATACTCTATATCCCATGTTAACGGAGAAACCTCGATATTAAATGTGGCGCCGGCAAGCGGCGTGTTCGCTATGTGTCGCATTGATTGGTGTCGTCATTGCGCGTTGATGAGATGGATTGATGGTGTATAAACATGTGTTCCCCTTGGTTGGAAACCGTGTTGCGTGTGCACGTCTTGATCTTTGTCTACAATATCCTTAACTTCGACCTCTCAAAATGCGTGGAACAGCTGCCCTTTGCGGTCTCGCGGGCCTTGCGCTTTGCAATGCCGAAACCATAACTGACGCTGCTTGCGAAGCTTCTTTCGAGACAGTAACTGCGGCTGCTGCGGTCAAGGATCTTAACCCAGGTTGGAATTTGGGGAATACTCTCGATGCCATTCCCGATGAGACGTCGTGGGGCAACTCGGCGCAGGAGGCGACTTTTGATAGTATCAAGGCTTCCGGCTTCAAGAGCATTCGGATTCCAGGTGCGTGATTTTCCTCTCGAAGCTCATCCACACAGTTGTCTCTTTCCATGGTGCTAATTGTTTGTTAGTAACATGGGCCGACCACATCACCACTCAATCCCCTTCATGGACTATCGACACCGCCTGGATGGACCGTGTCGAAGAGGTCGTCGACTGGGCCATTGCACGCGACTTATGGGTCGTCCTCAACATCCACCACGACTCCTGGGAGTGGGCCGACGTCACCCAGTCCGGAGCTGACCTCGCAATGATCGAGGAGAAGTTCTCTGCACTCTGGGCCCAGATCGGTGATCGCTTCAAGTGCAAGTCTTCCAAGCTGATCCTGGAGCCGATCAACGAGTTCCCGGGTGACACCCAGGCGCACGGTGACGAGCTTAACAAACTGCAGGATATGTTCCTGGATGAGATCAACAAGGCGGGTGGCTACAACCCGCAGAGAGTCGTCTCGCTGGGTGGGCTTGGACATGACAGCGCCAAGACCAGCCAGTTCTTCGAGAGAGGCACCACCTACCCCGACCAGCCATGGGCAATCCAGTTCCACTACTACTCACCATATGACTTCATTTTCGGCGCCTGGGGCAAGACCCTCTGGGGCTCCGACGACGACAAAGCTGTCATGGAGGCCGACTTCGCCAACCTCCGCAGCAACTTCACCGACGTCCCCATCTTCATTGGCGAGTGGGAGGCGAACGGCAACGTCGAACCCGCGGCCCACTGGAAGTATTTTGACTTCCTCATCCGCACCGCGAACGCCAACGACTTCTCCACCATCCTCTGGGATAACGGCGCCCACTTCAACCGCCCCACCAGCAAATGGGTTGATCCCTCCGAGCCGGAGTTGATTACCGCTGCCGTCGCTGGAACGAGCAACTCCCTCGCTGACAGCACCGTCGACATCGCCGCCACGGAACAGGAATCGAGCGCGTTTGTTTTCCACAAGGTCGGCGACCCAGTCGTTGCACAGAAAGTCAGCTATGCCTTGAACGGGAACACAATCTCGTCGATCACCAACTCTGCCGGGACTGCTCTTGCTGCGACTGACTACACTGTCGCTGACGGGGTTGTGACCTTCACTGCTGAGTATCTTGGCAGCCTATACAGCGCCACCGATGCCGCCGGGACAAAGGAAACCCTCACTGTCGCCTTCAGCGCCGGTGCCAGCCTCTCCATCACCATCGTGCTCTGGGACACCCCAACAGTGGCAACGAACTCTTTCGCAGTCGATGCCTCCACCGACCTCAAGATACCAGTCGCCTGGAACGGGCTACACCGCGTCGCAGCCGTCAAGGCTCGCAAGGCTGACGGCACCTACCTCTCGGATGACTGGACTGTGTATCTCCCAGCTCTGCAGCAGGGATACTGGACTTTTGGCAGCTGGGGCTGGGATGATGAGAACATAATCGTGTATGCATCGGGATTGTCGACCATTAAGGCGGCTGGGCAGGAGGTGACGCTGTCGTTCGAGGTAAGTCCTTCGTCAATAATTGTGCAGGTTGATGATGGATCGTTACTAATTGTGCATGCAGTCATTCCCTCGCATTATGGGCGAGAATGCGGTGAACATCACGTTCACGCAGTAGATTGTCGATGTTGTCGATGTGTTGTTAGACTGAGGCAGTCTAGATGGGTGTTTGAACATACTATATATGTGGTTCCTGTATATATTACTTGGCAAGTTATGCCTCTGAACAATATATGTCTGATTATTTGTTTACCTACGTCGTCCCGCGTTCGGTCCTTCGGCTGGCTGCTGTGTGGTGCCTGAAAATTCCCTTTGTTGACATAATGCCTGATAGCCAGCCCCCTTTATTGTCTGTTACCTGACTCACCATCTGGCGAAACCCAAACCTTATAACCCAACTTATGCTCTCTGATTCCTAAGTCGGGCCGCGTAGCTGAGTGGTCGCTCGCTCAGTTGTGCAGCCCGATAATATGAAATCACCCCGTCATTGTGAGGATGTACCGGCTGGCCCCCGGTACATCTCACAAGTCCGCCGGCGCGGGCGTTTGGTTACTGGTTTCGTATCAGTTCAGGCTGCTCCTGACACTGATACGGAGCCTGGTTCTTTTGTCATTTTGACTTTTTTTTCTGTTGTTTTCATACGTTGGCGAGTGGTGGGTGGGTGAATGAGGTTCGAACTTTAGGTTTATCTCAAAGAAGGGGGTTATATATTAGAACGATCTTTTATAAAGGGGATTCGTCTTCAAACTTGTGTTTATTTATTTATTACAGGATACTGATGTTCGAACTGGAGCTCTTAAAGATGTTTTTGAGGCTCGAAGTGTCCCCATTATGGGGATTTTGAGGTTCGAATTGGCGTCCTTTCAAAAAAGGGGGTAGTTGCGTAGCGACATCCGCTTAAGTTTGCCGTGGCATGTATCAAACAACAAGCGAACCTACGATATGTGAATAACTCTCCAAACAAACAATGAAGCTATATTCATTATTATGATTTTTATACCTGCTGCGTGGGCATTGTCGAATATCGATCGGTACTTCATTTACACATCTATAAACGAAATGTCTAGTATAGTTATTTCGATTTTATGCTTCCAAGACCTCTTCAAAACCAAGTCAACAAAACACCGGCATCACTTCACCCCTCACCAAAACGCGATAACCCTCACCTCAATACTCTCCCTCGCCTCCTCCCCACACACATCCCCAATATCCGGACTCCCATGCCACGGCGCCTCCGCCTCTTCCTCACCCCGACCCAACGCGGAACTATCAAAAAATTTGATAACAAGCACCTCCTCTCTCGTTTGCTTCGACACATAATACCAGTTCAACGCCCCCGCATCAACTGCACTCCCCACCCCAACATCTTCCCCCTGCACACCCAGCAGCGCCACCTCCCTCAAAAAATCCCCTCCCAAACCCGCATTTCCTGGAACCCGGAGATCATAAGGATACTCTACCAGCTCTCCTGTATTCGTTTGTCGCGGCGCAATACACAACGGATCCCGCTGCACCGTTCTCAGCGGCCGCCAGACGCTATACGCTGCATATCTCGGCCCCAATTCGCCGCGGTTATACCGCTCCGCGATCACGGAATTGGCCTCGGCGCTGGTGGCTGGGAATGGTAAGTCCGCACAAATCCCGTCTTCAGCGTCGATTACCCCGCTCTCGCGCGCCTGCTGCTCAATATCCTGCCGGTAAAAGCGGATGCACCGACGCGCGCTGAGAGGCGTGTAGTCAAGATGCGGGAGACGGGCAGGACCAACCCCAGCGCCGGCGGGGATATGCTTCGGCACATTGGTGGCATTATCGTGGTGGTTTACGGTGCCCCGGAAGTTGGCGTCAGCATGGTTGTTTGATCCGGCGCGGCGGGCGATGTTGGGCGGGTTGGGCCTGGTGATGCCGCGGGGCCGGCTTTTGCGGACGAAGCTGTGGGTTACGAAGATGTGCTTTGCACCGGTGGTCTTGGTCAAGAGGTCGCAGATCTCGGGGTAGTATGTTTCATGGAGGAGTTCCTCATCGTCTATGCTTAGGTGGGCGTTGGAGGGGTCGAAGAGCGCGGATTTTTGGTCGAGAACCCCGAAGCCGTGGCTCTTTAGTAGATCGGCGGGGTTGTATCCTGGAGATGAGATATTGGGACGGATGTCAATCAGTGGGAATGATCTGTTGACGAATTTCCTGAATAATGGTGTTGTGAGGTAGGGCCTCTGCCAAGCGTCTGCGTCGTCAACCCCCGCATCGATGACGAAGAGATTGAATTTGCCGTGGATTTGCGCGTCTAAGGAGCCCATGACTGAGAAATATATACGGATGAATAGAAGAAATATAGAAGGAAGGAAAGTTTGTCTAAAGATATAAGAGATGGTGGATATTATAAAGGAAACACCGCAACCGTAGCCTTGCGTTGTCTGTTTGATATCACAGCGAGTGCCAAGCGCCGCGGTGTGGCTGAGGTGGCTGAGTGATGGATGGAATGAAATTCGAATATTAGACCACAACATCGTCACTTGAAGGTCAGAAAATTTGTTCACTTGATTTTATAATCGTCTTTAAGATTAAGGTTTGGTTTGGTTTTATATTATTGCGCCGTTCTAGATGCAAGGATTGTGATGTCTATCCGGTTGGAAAAAGTAGTTGAACGCCCTGATTGTTACTTTTAAGACCAATCTCGCCCTACCACCTCAATCACTTCTCGAGAATGAGCCTCTTGTGTTTGGAAGGTATATCTTGCCGCATCTGTATCATGGGTTCGCCGTTTTGCAATGAATTTCCGTAGTATACTTCACCCCAGGTACTCGACAAACTCCTCCCACTGTGCGTCTTTCCTCAGGGCCTCATGATCTTGATCTGATAGCGAAATGATCAAATCAACGTCGCCTTCTCTCGTCAGTGGCATCATATAGGCCAGCGATAGCGCATCTGGCAACTTCGGCCTCCTTACGAAATCGGGCTTCCCCAGAACGTCCCCAAAGTTGGTGTCGTAGAGTTTCTGGGATACCCAGCTCGTAAGAATGATGTCCGTCTCCGCTTTCATGCTCGCGCCGTAGTTGATCGTGGTTTTGTCCTTCTCGGTCCGTAGAATATGAAAGAATGATCGCATAGCATGGTCGTCGATTTGACTCAAGCCCTGGCGGAGCTTGATTGCCATCGCGGAGAGACTCTCGTTCAGGGCCTCGTCAAGGGTCACCTGGACGAGACTGCACATAACGGCGTGGCCCATATACCCTTCATGAATGGGAGTATCGAGCTTCTGGCGTCCGTTCACAGCACGCAGCACCATTGTTTTGCTGTCTTTTGGGAGATGTGTTGAGCGAGCAGCCGCAGTTCGAAGCCAGATGAATGTCGAAATAGCATCATTGCTTGATACGTACTTGACGTCGGAGTCCGGAGAGCACAGCTTCATTGCCTCGGTTTTCAATGCAGAGATGCTAGCACGAGGGAAGCGAAAGGTCCTCCAGGTTCCCGTTGATGGCGGAGGGGGCCATGATGGTTCTTCTGCGCCTAATTGAGAGGGATATCTGATCCACTCCATAGGGAGAGGTTCCTCTCCAGGTTTGAGTGGAGGGATAATAGTATCTGCATCGATATTTCCCCAACGGACGTACTCCTCTGCAAGCTTCTCTCCGCGACAAAGGCTGCCGAACTGGCTAATGAATTGATCATTGCCATTTGCATCCATCACACCGTGGAAGGTACAGATCGTCAGAAGTAGGCCGCCTTTAACGAGGTTTGCCTGCATAATGCAAACGGGCTTGACCACATGGCGGGGATAGCTGTTGACAAATCCATATGCCGGAGAGAGGATACTTCCATCTAGCATTGATGAAGGAGCCCGAGCTTCAACCAGATCTGCGTAGGCCGGGCAATTGTCGGTACAGTCTTTGACATGCACGAACCTGGATTTTGTTTCATGCAGTTCGTACCCGACAACCTTGTAGGTGCCTGAACTGCCATCTCCAAAGCCTTCAATGACAACTTGACCAGCAAGCCATGGATATGCTTGAATTATTTCTCCCGCTGCCTTCTCAAGGGTGGAAATTGCAGCCGCTTCCTGCGATTTTTTCTCGATGGAAAAGCCCAGGGTCACCAGTGTATATGTCGGGGTTATCTGACCCAGAGGGCCGAGGCTCTTTTCAGTGCCCATAGTTACGCGCATGGAAAACAATGTCCAGTTGGGTTCGAAGTGAAGGGAAGTGAGGTTGAGTTGTGAAATAGGCTTGAGAAAGGAAAGAGAAAAGAGAAGAAGCGAGAGGAAAGAAGGAAGAGATACGAGACACGAAAAGAAAGAATTGATTGCATTTGTATAAGTGCGCGATAGTGTAAAGTAATTTGGAATTTGGAATTTGGAATTTGCTCGTATACAGATTTGTAAGTTTACGTGTGGGGAAGGAGGGGGAAGGAGCCGTTGAGTTGTAACGGCGGTGAGCTCTGTTGATCGTCTCGGTTAAAGTGGGAAGGAACACACCACGACTAAATCCTCAATGACTACTACAATGGAAGGTGAATAGAATAGATGTAGATGTAGATGTAGAATAGATACTCCCTGATATAAATATAAATATAATTGTATAGACTCATCTCTACTACTTGTGTGTGCTAATCACAAATTCAATGATGTGAATTGGTTCGCATAATTAAACGTAGTAGAATTATGCACTTTAAATTAATATTAAAATAAAAATATCCTCTAAAACATGATATAAGTGATTAATCAAACAATTATCTCATACTAACTACTGTAAACTTTATTTTACTCTTGATTTATATCAACACTCTAAGCAGCAGCAACATTTTAGTGCTGCTCTTAGTCCTAAGGGGACCATCGTATTAGTAAATCCCATTGCAAGACCTTTCTTTGCCCTTTAGTCTCATTTTGAGCCGAACTTGTCTTATTGTCTGCGTATATTCCATCTTATATCCTATATCCTATATAGTAAATGTAAATTTTCGATTTATGCATGAAGTAGGAAGGAGCGAAGGGCAGTTTTTATCGGTTTGGCAGGGAAAGAGCAGACGAGGTTGATCGATAAAGATGGCAGTGGTATGATAGTGGAGTGATAGCGGAGTGATAGCGGAGTGATGGTGTGGTGTGGGGCGATTTAGTGATCGCGGAAGGCCCGTGCCTGGAACCTTGCTGCCTGGGCCCTTGCTGCCAATCTTACATCATGACGACAGACGAGATTTATAGATATATATAGAATATCAACATAAAAAACGCTGTAAAATAAACAGCCCTTCTAGCTATTACTTTGGAAAACAAGAAGCATTATACAGCTATAATGTTTTGTATTGTTTAATTTTAAAATTTCATTTTCTTACTTCTCGACGGCTTAAATTTCCTCCGCCCATCTTGGCATGACGGCTTCCCATTTCCTTCATTTCGTTGATGAAGCGCCTCCTGACTTCCTGGGGATCAATCACTAACACCAATATTCTGCTGCTGTTTAGCAGCATCATTTGAACACGCGATGAACTCGCCATTAGCTATCCTGAAGTTCCTCGTTCTTAAAACACCATTTATCCTGAAAACTGCACTGTTCCACGTCTTCTCGCTGTCACCAACTGCCTCAAAATGGGACCTCCGCACCGCCTTTGTCGTTAACATCATTCGTGAGATGTTGACTAACTCCCCTCCATCGACAATATCCAAGCAGCAAGAGGGTACGCTGAGGGACCCCGGAATCAAAGGCAAGATGTGGGTCAGCAAAGTCGCCATGCCAGCCCCGTCGGAAGATGCGCTGCTGGATCTGTTGGTCAGCACAATCGACGCGCTCAAGCAGGAGGATGAGTCGTACTCTAGGCCGGCTCTTGTGCCAGTCGAGGCAGAATGGACAGGTTACCGTGCAGACGTCGCAGATAACGCACCCGAGCCATCAATTTCAGAAGCCGAGAAGTACGAGAACATGATGAAGGAGGTCACCACCGATGTCACTTTACTCTACTTCCACGGCGGATCACTCTATCTGATGGATCCCTGCACGCAAAGATCAGCAGTATCGAAATACAGCAAAATCACGGGAGGCCGAGTGCTCTCTGTGCGCTACCGCCTTGCTCCACAGAACCCCTTCCCGGCCGCACTACTCGATGCATTCGTCATCTATCTATCCCTTCTCTACCCACCAGCCAGTGCGCTCCACAAGCCGGTTCCGGCATCCCAAATAGTCTTTGCGGGTGACTCCGCAGGCGGAAACATCTCCGTTGTCCTTCTCCAGACCCTCCTCCAGATCCACCGCACCGCGCCTACCGGAACCGTCCCCACCGTTCTCTTCCACGGCAAAGAGGTTGAAATACCCCTTCCCGCCGGCCTTGCGCTCAGTTCCCCCTCTCTTGACCTCACGCGCTCCATGCCATCGACACAAACAAACGCAATATACGACTATCTCCCCCCACCAACAGTCGCACTCACCAAATCACCCCCCTGCGCCATCTGGCCCGCCAATCCACCCCGTGCCTACCTCTATTGCGAGGGAAGCATGCTATGCCACCCTCTCGTGTCCCCTCTCTCTGGGGAATCCTGGGCAGGCGCACCGCCAATATTCGTCGTTAGCGGCGAGGAGATGCTGGCGGATGAGGGGAAGGCGTTTGTGCAGAAGGCTGCGGCGCAGGGAGTTACAGTGGTCTGGGAGCAGTATGAGGCGATGCCGCATTGCTTCTCGTTGCTTTTGGAGGGCAACCCGGTGGGTGCGATGAGTTTCGATTCTTGGGCTGAATTTGTGAAGATGGCAGTGCAAAACCCGGCGGAGATTATGACGAAGGCGGATTTTATCACGGCGAAAGCTTTGGTTAGGCAGCCAGTGGATATTGGCAAATTAATGGAGATGAGTGATGAGGTTATCCTGGGGCGTATGAGGAAGTCGAGGCAGGAGATAATTGAGCGCGCTGCCACGAATTAATGAAGTGGCATAGGTCTCAATTATATGTATAACTCTCTCTCTACTATTTGTTGTACTTTATTATACCCATTAGCTTTGCCTAAACTTTATTATCGACGCAGATGTGTTGAGATTGACACAAGGCTTTGTGCAAGACACATCAAATGTATTGCGCATAAATGATTTACATCAAGGAGGATACAATTTGATTCTATGAAAACGTTAATAAATAAATTCTAAAAGTAATGTAGTTGGGGTTAATGGTGCCAATCTCGACCACAAGCGGATGATCAGGCACAAGTGCCATCAATGGGATATCGACAGCGCTCTCACCTCTCGCGGTTGCAGTAAGAGTGGTATCTCTGAATCAGTTCTGACACGGGGCAGTGCAACACAACTAAATATTATACAGATCTCGCCATTATCACGCAGACACTACGTTATGACATGGGGTTTGAGAACGCATCTCCACTGCCTCGACATTGGGTATCTGCTTGTGATTTTCACATTCCTTCAAATCTAGCCTAATGCGAAGTAACGCATCGATTTCTGCAACACAAGGTAGGGTATTAGCTCGCCTCAGCCACTGTCAAAGTCTTCAACTTTTGATCAACTGTTTGATCAACTGTCGAAGTCTTCTCTAACTGCTGACTCTTTTCTTTCTTTGCCTTCTTCGCCGCTTTCTTTGCAGCAGCCTTCTCGACCTCAAGACGCCTCTGCTCCTTTGCAGCGCTTCCGCCATATACCTCTTGCCACTCCTCTACCTTTGCCGTGGGGATAACCGTGAATAGCGGAAATGCGGCGTTGCGTTAAGAGTACGGAAGTGCACTGAGGATCAATTTGTTGGGCTCTCCTGGTACTGGCAGGACCGGAATGGTTCGGCTCGCCATTTTGAGTTGTGTGTGGTGAAGATGTCGTGGTAAAGGCCAAAAAGGTCGACACCGAGAGCGAGAATGGTACAAAACGACGTGGGGTTGGGTGACTCAGTTGAGCCTTGAAGCGCGGGGTGGAGGGAGGGGCAGCCGCCTGCGGGGGGAGGGGGGTGACGGGGGTTAGTTTTTCCGCTCCATTTGCTGGTCATTTGCCGCCCCATTTGCACCTGCCACCACCACGACATCCTCCACATCCTCCATCCTTTCCCCGTGTCTAGGCGCGACGTGCGCGTAGCGGCAAGGGGCGGATATGGTTCGGTGTAGGATAGATCAGGCGTAGATCCGGCGTAGATCCGGCGTAGGTCCGACGTAGATCATCTGGCGGCAATACTGTAGTAGGCGCCTTTTCGGAGTTCGGGGCAGTGGGTAGTGTAGTGGTAGTGTAGTGGGGTAAGCGACTAGAGCAAGGTTGACCGACAAATGAGTTACTAGGTACTAGTACATGCATTAACTATAAATATATTATAAAACTGCCATACTCTTAGCTACTTGCCAGAGGTCACAGGTACAAGAGCAAGCACAGGAGATCATAGGAGACCACAAGAAAAGTTAGGGAACCCCTAACCCAGAACTTCCCACCCATTTCCTACCCATTTCCCACCCCTTCCTACCCTTTTCTACCCTTTCCTACCCTTTCCTACCTTAAAACCCCCCCGTCTCAATAGCGTCGAATGGCGTCGATAGGCTCAGCCTCCACCACCAACCTCAATCTTTCCTGATCGGGCGATTATACACGAGATTCCATACCAAAGCGTCACACACGTGTCTGAATCTGCCCGAGTCTGACTGAGTCTGCCTGAATCTACTCTGCTTTTCGACACAACGAGGCTAACTCTACGCGACAATATTGATATCCCCAAAAATTCAACCTTGTCAGTCATGTCCCCTCCGTTTCTCGGCGAGGCTGGGTAGTCTGAGTAGTCGTGCATTGTGCATTGTGCACTGTGCACGCTGAATAAAGTCTATCCCCCCATCCCTACCACCCACAGGCAAGTTTGTCGTCTCTTTGAAATCTACTCCCTCTCTCTCTCCGTTCTCCTTCTTCCACATTCATCTTGATCCGCGCCTTCGTCTTCGTCTTCTTCTTCATCTTCACCACCTACACTTGCACCTACACCACCTACACCCACCTTCACTTGCACCTATATCTCCAATCGTCGTCCTCGGACCCCCGTACAACCTACGAGAGCGCAGACACGCCCAGGCGCACCTCGCGCCGCAATAGACCGATGCGTTCCTCAACTCTCACCCTCCTCTCCCTCCTCACCACCGCTCACTCCGCTCACCTACCACCACCTGCGCGCCTCCCCCGTCGCGTCGACCAGTCCATCAATCCCCGTGCTGAATACATCGGCGGTTGGGCCTGGTCAACCTCCGACACCTGTACAGGCGCCTGGTCGCAGACATGCGGGACCAGCAATAACAGCTGCTGCCCCACCGGCGAGACCTGCTTCACGACCGGCTATGGCGCATACTGCTGTCCAACTGGTCTGTCTCCCCCATCACCCGTTTGCAACTCTACCTAACCACCTTCCAGCCGCGGACTGTATCAACAAACTCCTCACCCTACCCGCCTGCGCTGACCAGTCAATGGAGATGTATCCCTGGCCCTATGCTCCGCGCTACTTCTGCTGCTCCGCTGGCCTCGTCGCCATAGTCCCCTATAGCGGCTCCGGCGGGCTCTGCCTCCCTGCAGATCAGAACATTCCCGCCTCCCTGATCCTCACAGCTGTACGTCCCCCTCTACCCTACACCAAACCCAAAAGTTCACCACTAACGCCTCGCAGTCAGCACAAGTAGGCGTAGGCATCTCGCGAACGTCTGTCCCCGTCGTCAGCGCAACAAACCCCGCCAGAACCTCGGGCACGGTGTCAGGCTACAGCCCCTCCACCCCCACCTCTGGCAGTGCGACCAGTACGAGCAGTACGAGCTGCACCTCAAGCCCCTGCCCCGGCACCACCGACACAAAATCATCTTCCGGCTCCAGCAAACCTCTCAGCAACGCGGCCATCGGCGGTATCATCGCAGCCGGCGCGGTCCTTTTCCTCATCCTCATTTACTGTGGCGCAAAACGAAAGCGAAACAAGAGCAAGATGAACGTCCCCCCAAGAATGGAGGTATACCCGCCTATTGCCCCGCTCCCAGCGAAGCCGATGTACGTCAGCACCGGACAGCCTTACTACACCCCGCAACCCGCTCGCGGCACCGAGACATTCAACGCACCAGCTCCGCAGGGGTCGGCAAACACCCAGAGTCCTGTCCCGGCCAATGCGGTGCCTGTCAGCCCCCTCAGTTCGAGAGTAGCGTCACCACCACCAGCGTACGGAGCGACCCCTGCGGCGCAGTATGGGGAGTTGCACAGCCAGGCGGCGGGGCCAGGGGTGCAGTATGGAGAGTTACACGGTCAGGCGGTGGGACCAGGGGAGCTGGATGGGGGGAGGGCTCAAGGGTGGGCGAGGACAGACGGGAGAGAGAGCGTCACTGGGAGACAGGAGATGTGAGGTGATGATTGACTTCAGGCGGAAGAGGACCGACGGGAGGGAGAGCGTCACGGGGAGGTAGGACATGCGAGGGCATGGTTGATTGAATTCAGGCGTTTACTATGATGGTATGGTGCTCTAGAAGGTGTTATTGGAATTGGGAGGGTGTTTTGGCGGGATATATCCGATAGTTCTGGGCGTTTTTATTGCGTTTTATTCCATTCTGGCTGGCATATCTGTTAATATTCCGTTAACGCAGGGGAACAAATGTATACATCCACTATATATTTAAATTGTATATAAAATCTACATACACGTACATCTTCATTGTCCATAAAATTAAATAAATGGTCTCGTCTTGGAATTTCTTACTGGAATTTCCATTTCCATTTCCATTGTCTCTTCGACTCGAAATCACCTCAAAAAGTACGTACCTCCATCCCGCTACGTGATTGGCCAACTCCCCTCTCCCCACGGCAACTCCCGTACCAGCTTCCCACTGCGGCAACCACGCAAAGAAAGCTACCTTGCTGTTCATCCGCATCCATACCGTCCCTGAGGCTCAACCAACTCAAAGAGCAACAACGTCAATTGACAACCACGCACATCGCTGATTATATACCCCAAAGGCACGACAGGAGCGATTCGCAGATTACGAGCTAAGGGGGATTGTTTGTTTTTGTTTGGGTGGGCGAAGGATTGAGCAAAGATGGTTGCGCCGGCGGTGCCAGAGTAGGTTCACTCCGAGTCCCGTTGTGCCTTTTGACGACAGGGGATGAGCGGTTTGAAACTGCAGCCATCAGTGTTGCATGGACATGTGCAGCTATCCAGAGCAATCATGAGGTTGATCCAGATGGATTGACGCTGAAAGTTCACGCCGCGCGGCCATGGCTGGGTTGAACAATGCTGACGTTTCCCCCCCTTAGGTTGACGGAGGAGGTGATGCACGAGAGCGTTGAAGCGCGCACAGAAGGACTCTCATCTCTCCGCGAACTTGGACCCCCAGATCTAGTACACCTGGTCAAGCAGGCGCCACGAAACCCAGCGAGACAGGTATGCACCCCTCCTCACCCCCCTGGACTGTGGGGGGAATTTGACTCGTGGGCTGACGAAGGGGGTAGTCGGGAATCTATCACCATGTTACGGGAGTGGATGCATCGTCATCGGCGAGTCTAGCAGCGTATATTAATACACTCACATATACGGTCTTCGATAAGGCCGTCGCGAAGATTGTAGAGGGGACTTATTGGTTCGTTCTCCCCACCCCCTCACAACCACGATGAAAGGGTCAAGACTCTAACAAATACCAGCTGCTACAATGCCTTCTCCCGCGTTGACATGCGCGTCCAGGTCACGATTCCCGGCTCCGTCGAAAGCTACTGCATCGACGAGCGTGGCGACAAGCGCGTTGCTTCTGACGAACTCTGGCTGGAGACATACCTGTGCAGCGTCCTGCGCTCATATTCATACGCTGACGATGGAAGCGGCGAGACTATTCGCAAGATCATGGGCGTGAGGCGCTTCAACCCAGTCACAAATACGGAGACGGAACATAGATTTTTGGCTGCGGCGGAGCATCTGTTTTTCAGAGGTATGTTGGGAAAGTTGTGTGGTGATAGCGACAGTGGTGTGATGATGCTGACTGGATTATAGGATGGCAGCTTGGATCGGATTCGATGGTTCAGGTCCCCAACAATGTCGCGAACCACCTCACCGCCGGACTCCTCCGATACTTCCACACAACCGGCCGCTTCGCGTCTGGTATCAACCTCTTCGAGAAGCTGCGTGTCAAGAATGTCGAGGTCTCCTCCCTCCTCGCAAAGGTTATGATCATGGGCAACGAAGAGGTACAAGCTGTCCGCGTTCTCCACGAAGCAGTCAAGCAATCCCCCATGGACTACGTCCTTCTCGACACCCAAGCCGACTTCCTCATGAACAAAGCCCTCAACCCGACCACCCCCGAGCTGAAGAAGGAGCGCCTTGCTTGGGCCCTTGGTTGCGCTGACCGCAGCACTATCGCCGCCCCGAGCGAATTCGGCACCTGGGCACGCCTTGCGCAAGTCTACGTCGCAATGGAGGATTGGGAGAACGCGCTCACGACCCTCAACTCATGCCCGATGTTCACGTACCAGGACAAGGATGCGCCGTTGATGCCAGAGCCGAAGGACGTGCACCTTCCCACACTTCCAGAGACGCGCCTCGATGAGATCGACAGCGAGCCCGACTCCAAATTCTCCGAGCAGGTCCACCCCAGCCTGCTCGGCCTTCGCGCCGCGCAGTACAAGGGAACCTTTAAGAAGGCGTATAGCATCTTGACAGAGATGACGGCCAAGATTGGCTGGGATCAGCTGCTCAAGATCCGTAGCCAGGTGTTCGTAATGGAGGAAGAGTACCGCACCGATCGCCAGCCGGGTGAGGAGAAGCGCAACCCGAGCACGGATGTGCTGAGGGGGACGCCGGATCCACAGGCGAATGGCGCAGAGGAGGTAGAGTCTGAGGTGAACGGGTCTCCTGCTGAAGATGCCGACGAAACTGCCTCGGACGCTGGTGCTGCCCTCGAGAAGCCCGAGCAGACCGTGCACAAAGAAGAAGCTAAAGCCGGCAACGAAGACGTACACCTCCCCCACCCCGCTACCTCAAAACCCTGACTAACATATCCTAGCCTGACACCACCGAAGAACAACTCGCGCGCTTCAACAACAAACGCCTCTGCGAGCGCTGGCTCGACAGCCTCTTCATGGTCCTCTACGAAGACCTCCGCATCTACACCATCTGGCGCACCGAGATGGCCCAGTATCGCGCCCAGTCTCTGCAATACCAGAAGTCCGCCGAGGAATGGGAGATCCTCGGTGCCCTCGCTACCCGTCTACACCACGCCCCCGAGGCAGCCGAGGCCTACCGCGCCTGCCTTGCTATCCGATTCAGCCCCAAGGCGCTGCGCGGGATATTGGGTGGGTACGAAAAGGAGCACCGCACGAGGGATGCGGTGCAGGCGGTTATTAGACTTATTACCTGGCAGTATCGCTGGTACTCGGAGTTCTCGCCTGAGCTGCTGTGGACGGTTAGATCGCTGATTGAGGAGGATGGCGCGATGAAGGTGAGGAGTATTATTCAGGCGAGCAGTTTGCCGCAGAATGTGCTCGAGTTGACGCATCATTATGCGGCGTTGTGTGCGGCGTTTAGAAGCAGTGGGACTGAGGGTTAGCGTGGGAGTGTGCGGATGTGGCGGATGACGGGAGGGGACCGCTATTGGATGGGTAGTGTTCGAGGCGGTTCATGGGGGTAGTAGATAGATATGGTGGTAATGTGTAGGAGTGTATGTATGACTGGGAGCTTGTATGCGTGTGGTGATCGGCAATCCCTGTATGTCAGTTTGGGGTATTCACGTTTATCATGAGCATAGATCTAGCTCTCGCACTTCAGCCTATATTATAGCAACATCGTCAACTCACACTTCCAACGTATGCTCTTTAGCCAGGTCTCCCTAATATTCTCGTACATCTAGACTTGATCACACTCACCCCTTTCTCTCCGTCTTCACCAGCTGACAACTATTTCCAGCGTGTAGCTTCTGTGCGTACTCCCACGCATCACCAGCAACAGGCAACCCCTCCATGAGTCCCTTGGCGAAAGAATTTCATCATGGAGGCAATGAAGTTGATACCTGGCGCCGTAAATAGATAGACGTCATGTTATGTCAGCTACATTAATGCCAAGCCGTCGAGGAGGAGAGGCAGATGGCGGGGAAGGTGGGGAGGGAGCGATGGGGGTAGCGCTAATAGTCGGATCGGTTTAGCGCGTGTAATCAAGCTGCGCGCTAGCCAAGCGATCGCCCGTTAGGACCCAAATAGAGTTTACCGCATCGATCGTTAGGGACGACGCCGAAGCTAGTCTATATTAGGACCAGGGTCACCCGCAACGTTACTTCTGGGCAAGCCTGGGCAGAGTCGACGTGATGGCAGCTATGAGAACGTACGTAGGATTCGGTAGTTGGCCTGTGACATATTAATCATGGTATGCATCGTGATATTGGATATCCATACTCCAACATGCACCCCATGCCATACTAAAGCATAAACACTCACATGCATCTACATGCTACAGCATACACACTAGGCACTGCCGGTAATGTCTCAGACACCTCACGGGGACACATGCTAACGCTGTATTCAGGAGCAAACACACCAGAATGCCGCTTTCGGTCCTTGATATACCGGCTCAAAGCCGATGATTGGCCCCGGCTTACCCTCTCCCTCGGCGTCATGCCACCGATCAGACACCCGGCATGCGAATCAGCTTTCCGATATCACATTTGTGTCCTCGTGCCTGACCCTGTTCGCATCATTCCGCTCCCCTATTGCAGGTTCCACGGGGCTGATTAACCCGAACCAGAGGGACTTGGGGACACTTGGGGACCGGGTGAGGCGGCGCAGGGATGGAGCCTCACTTCTCTCCTTGTTGCATTTCTTGACTTCGTCATGGAGGGGCACGAACGATGGTGAGGGGTTGTCAGAAGACAATGAGAGGAATGACGTTATTGCGGTGGTATGAGATAGGTGAGGGCCTCGGCGCGTTGAACGCGCGGGGCCTTTTTTATTCATACCGAGCTTTTCCTCGAAGTACGTCTATCTCCAAACAATATGAGGTTTTCAGGCCTGCTTCAGGGAGCTCTATCTGCTATTCTATTCTCAGGATGCGTCTCCGCGGTCAAGTTCCAGGAGTACATCCTTGCCCCAAGTGACCGCAACGTGCAATGCAGAGACCTTCTTAACACCACTAACAAGGTCGAGAACCCCGGTGCTCTCTGTACCGCTTCTAAAAACAGCGATGGCACCACTTTTACCGGCGACTCGGCCATCACCATCGATTTTGGCAAAAATGTCGCCGGCACTGTTCAGTTTAACGTCAAAGCCGTCTCAGGCGACGCTGAGTTTATTGGCTTCACCTTCACCGAGAGCAACATGTGGATCAGCACCACCCTCAGCGACTCCGCCAACGCTGCCACTTTTGACAGCCCGCTCTGGTTCCCTGTTGGTGCCGCCGGCGTCTATGCAGCCGACAAGACGCATCAGCGCGGCGGCTTTCGCTACATGAGTCTTTGGCACAACTCCACGGGGAAGATGGCCATTGACTCGCTGTCAGTGAACTTCACGGCGTCTCCAGAGATGGCGAACGCACAGGACTATGCAGGGTACTTTAATAGTGATAGCGAGAAGTTGAATCGTGTGTGGTATGCGGGCGCGTACACTAACCAGCTATGCACCTCGGATCCGGCATATGGAAATTCGCAGAATGTGCCAGGTGTGGGTTGGTACTTGAATGGCAGGCTGTCAGGTTAGTTGGCTCCTTTATGAGTGAATTCTTCATATTCTAGCAGCGCGTGGGGATATTGGTATATGGGAGTTGGACGAATGGCTAATGCATAATAGAGGGCACATCGGTTCTCATGGATGGAGCAAAACGGGATCGCCTTGTCTGGCCTGGTGACATTGCAATTTCTGGTCCTTCGATGTTCGTGTCAACCAACAGCCTTGATGGGATTAAAAATGGTCTATCGGCTTTATTTTCAATGCAGGAAGCGAGTGGGCGATTACCATACAATGGAATTGGCTATTTCCTCAAGGGCTACTTCGATTACAGCTTTACATACCATCTCTACACACTTCTTGACCTATACGATTACTACACGTATTCGGGCGACCTAGCGTACCTGGAAAAGTACTGGCCTCAGTATAAGCTGGGTCTTGCCAATACGGTCGCACTGATTGATAGCACCGGAATGGCCAATGTTGACAGCCCCAACGATTGGCTCCGGTCCGGCATGGGCGGTCACAACGGAGAGGTTAGTTTTCCAGCTCTGCCAAAACCCCACTTACAGAACTAACACCCACCTGGTAGGCAAATTCAATCTTTTATCACACCCTGGAAAAATCCATCACTCTTGCCAACGTACTCAATGACACGGCTTTAATCCCCACTTGGACCGCCGCCATGTCCAGCATCCGCACCGCCCTGAACGCCAACCTCTGGGACCCATCCCAAAACCTCTTCTTCGACAATGCTGAGGACAAGTCAGCCACCGCAGTCCATCCGCAAGACGGAAATTCGTGGGCCATCATCGCTGGCCTTGTCACCCCTGACCGGGCATCCGCAATTTCTAAAGCCCTCGCAGACCGTTGGGTTCGTCCGTTTGGTGCCCCTGCGCCAGAGGCAGGTAAGGCCATCTCACCATTTGCATCCGGATTCGAGGTACAAGCCCATTACCTTGCTGGCGCAGCGCATCGTGCCATCGACCTTATGGAATTCATGTGGGCAGATTTCATGCTCGACGACCCACGCATGACAAACTCCTCCCTCATCGAAGGGTACTCTTCCGATGGCTCTCTTCACTACCCCCCTTACGATAACGATGCGCGCGTCAGCCATGCACATGGATGGGCCACCGGTCCTACATCCGCGCTGTCGTTTTTCGGCGCGGGAATTCAACTTACCAGCGCGATGGGCCGAACGTGGGAGATTCATCCGAGGTTGGGGGGGCTAAATAGAATCAGCGCGGGGTATGAGACGGGACTTGGGGAGTTTGAGGCCCAGTGGGAGGCGTCTGGAGTGGTGGTAGTGGGGAGTTTCACGACTCCTCAAGGGACGAGTGGTAGATTGGTGTTGCCGAGAGGAGGGGGATATACGGTTACGGGATCGAATGGCGTGGTGGTGCCGACTGAGAAAGGGGGTGATACCTTTGTGTACGCGGATTTGCCGGGGGGCACCTATGAGATTGCTTTGGCCTGAGTTCTGCGGTGGCAAAGCATTAGGCAAAGCATTAGGCTGATGATATAGAAATGAAGCTGTTGTTTATAATCTCGTGGGCTACAGCGTGATAGCGGGGAAAGTTATAAGGAAACAGGCCATTCTTTTGAAATATGTCCGTAATTATTTATTGTGCGGAGTTTCTACTATTTATACAGCACAAGTTTTGCGCATACTCACGACATATATTCTTCCAATCACGCTACCCACTCATACTCAGGAAGCCCAAACTTGTCAGAACTGGCGAAGGCACTCGCAAAGTACTTCTGCGCAAACTCCAATATCCTAGTCCAAGCAACGAAAGCAAAAATTCGGTTCCGCACCCACAGCCCCCATGCCGTCTGAGGTGCAAGAATTGTACGTATTAGCGGCGGCTCCCTTTGCAGTTTCGCGATCATAGGACGCATTTGCTCCTCGTATCCCTTAATTCCTGCTTCAAGGTTGCCGGCATGCTTATTTATCTCGCCTGCTAGCAAGTACGCGCCTGTGATGGCGAGGGTCGTTCCAGCGCCCGTGAAACCCGCTGCATAACCTGCGTCGCCGACAAGGACAAAACGGCCGTTACACAGACTTGGGGTCTTGACCTGAACGATCTCGTTGGCATAGAAGTCTGTGGAATTAAGCATGCACTTCATGATTTCTTCGGTCTTCCAGCCAGCACCTTCGTAATGACTGGCGACAAACTGTTTAAGCCCATCATCGCCCCTTTTCATCGCATCGCAGAAGGATACCGAGGCGGAATGGTCGCCTGGGGGGCTAAGTCCCATCAGCACCACTTTCGTGATGCCCGAAGGATCTGAGCCTGCAGCTATGAAACGGCCACCAACAGCGCTGTATGCATGTCCCATTGCATTGCCTGCAAATAGATCCTCGTTTATCGAAAAGAACGCGGCCCAGCAGTTCGACGGGTACACATAATCCCTAGAGCCGCGGCCGAGACCCATAGCTCGAGTCCGCGAGGTAGCCCCATCGCAGGCAACGACGAGGTCATATTCCGCTGTAGCCAGCCCATTCGCAATTTCAACTATGATTGGACCGTTGACCTTTCCATCGATCTGCTGTCGCATCGACATCACTTGCTCACCAAAGACGTACTTGATACTCTTATTGTCCTTCGTCAGATCAAACAGGATTTGCGACAGGTCTCCCCGCAAGATCTCATATTCCGACACGAGAGACTGCTGCTCGGGGTTTCCAGTTGGTTTTATACACGCATATGTGCTGCCATCTGCAAGGACAAAGTTTATTCCTTCCATCTGTGATGTCTTGGCTCGCACGGCGGTCTCCATCGGCATCTTGCGAATGACAGTTACGCCGGAAGTGCGGATGTCGACGTTCTGGCCGTTGGAGCGCAGGGAAGGGAAGCGTTCGATGACGGTTATGTCTGCGCCAGCTTTGGAAAGCCAGTAGGCAGCCGTGGGGCCAGCGATTGATGCGCCGACAATGAGGACTTTGAGGTTGGGCATTGTATTTGGCAGTTGGTTTACGAATTATGAGATCAAATCATCATGGAATATTCGTACACGTTGGGATTAAGAATATATATTGTTAAATTTATGGAAATAAATTATCTAATAAGAAACAGAACATAAAAAACAGCAAAGAATCTAGCTACTCCATACATCTAATATAAAATATAAGTATAGTGCTCGAGTAAAGTAATGCCACCTTTGGCTTGGGATGTGGATGGTACAAGTGAGGCTTGGTAAAGGCTCGGGGATTTTGAAGCTCGGGCTCCGAGCTCCGAGTCCAAGAATCCCACCAATCGGAGTTGACTTCGTCACTTTTGTCCGACGACTTCTCTTCGTTCAATTATGATACTGAGAAAAGTATTGCAATATTGGCAGTCAAAGTCATAGTCATTCCCTCACCATGAACGCCGCCGCAGCATCATTGAGGATACCAATGACCAAAGGTAACTTTGCTTGTGTCCGATGCTCCGAGCGGAAGGTCGGGTGCGATAGAAAGAATCCGTGTGGTGCCTGCGTCAGACACAATGTGCCATGTATTGTCCGTCCACCCAAGCCGCCTCGAAGGAAACAAGGACCCTCAAAGGAAAAGCTAGTACTCGAACGGTTAAAGCGCTATGAAGCGTTGCTTCAAGAGAAAGGCATCGATCCCCACCAAGTCGCTGGTGGTTCGGAGCCCGAGACCCCTTCCGAAAGTAACAGTCTAACGGAGTCTGAGACGGTGTGGAGGTTGCCAATGCAGGCGACCATTTTTAAACCCAGGCTAGTACATAGACAGAGTGGCACAGAGCTTGTGGACAAGTAAGCAATCCTGTCGATCATGGATAATGGTGCTAAATATCTCACAGCAACTTGTGGTCGAGGGTGGCAGAAGAGGTGCGTCATTCACTCATATGGATACTACAAGCTAGATAATGAGCTGACCCGTTAGATCCACGATGATGAAGCCACTCTGGGAGACGACTCGGAGAACGATGGAAGTGATGGCGAAGCGTCTGATGATGACTTTTCCTTTGTTCTAGGCTCGAAGAGCCCCATTACTACACCCCCCTCGCACCCACCTGCTGAAATAATTCGTCAATTATGGCAGACTTTCATTGAAAATGTCAACCCTCTCATGAAAGTAGTGCACATACCAAGTTTACAGATTGCGATGGATAAAGCAATCAGCAATATCGAGAATATTCCCAGAGGCTTCGAAGCGCTCATGTTCGCCATTTACCATATAGCCATTATTTCGCTAACGGATGACGAGTGCAAAGAAGTTACGGGAGAGACTCGAGCGATACTGCTGCGCCGTTACCTGGCCGCCACAAAAGCTGCATTGTCGCGGGCAAGGTTTATGAGCACGTCCAGCATTGTTGTTTTGCAGGCACTGGCAATTCATCTTATTTCAATCCGCGATATCTACGAACCACGTGCTGTGTGGAACCTCACTGGGGTTGCCATACGCATTGCAGAAGGTATGGGCATGCGCATTGATGGTAAATTGTTGGGCTTATCACCCTTTGAAACCGAGATTCGTCGACGTCTCTGGTGGCAGCTCAAGTTGCACGACTCCCGGGCAGCAGAACTTTGCGGCCAGGCCAAGTTTCAAGATTTTGCACTCAACAATACTTCCCCAAAGAAACCCGCCAACGTCAATGACGCCGATCTCTATCCGTCAATGGTGCAAGCTCCCGAAGAATCAATTAGGCCTACAGAGATGCTATGGTGTATGTTTAGGACTGAGCTAGCTGGTTTCGATTCTGCTCAGATAGCCCGAATGCCTAAACTAGACCAGGCTATGTTCACAAACCACGAATATGCTGCCATGGATGGTGTGAAAGTAAAGGAGAATTCTATGGAAGGGCTGATAGATGATCTTGAGACTAAGTACCTCCGATTCTGCGATCCTTCTCAGCCACTACAGCTCATGGTTCTGTTTGGCGCTCGGTGCGCAACGAACATTATCCGATTCATGACCTACCACCCGCGGAAATGGGTCAACAACCAAGACCAGGTCCCAGCATCTGAACAAAAGCTGGTCTGGGATATCGTTCTTCAGCTCCTAGAGCAGTACAACCAGATGCAGTCAAATCCACAACTTCGCCGCTTTGCTTGGAATGTCCCATACTTCATCCAATGGCACGCTGTTATCCATGTCCTTGACTCTCTCCGAGCAAAACCCCTCCATGTAGACGCTTGGAAAGCTTGGGGGCTCGTTAATACCCTGTACGAAACAAATTTGGAAATGTGTCTTAGCACCAAGAAAGCGATGTTCGTGGCAATCGGTAGTCTCTGTCTAAAAGCATTCGATGCCCGCGAGGCCGCCATGGCGAAGGACAATAAGAGCGTCTCTAATACACCTAAATACATCATCAGGCTCCGTGAGCAACGAGAAGAGGCCAGGGCACGGCGAGAAGCAGCAGTCTTAAGAAACAAACAGCGAGAGGCTCAGAACGGCGAAAAGCAATCAACGCCAATGGATGCTGGCACAACATGGCAGGATGTGAATCATAGCCCAGAAAATGCCCGGGTTGAAGCACAGGCACAGCAAAATCCAACGGCAACGCAGGCAGCGAACACCGTGCAAAGTGGCGCTCGCACAGGAGATGATGCATTCTGGCTTAATGATGCTGCGAATGGCGACATCTGCGCCTGTGGATCAGCCGACCCGATGAATCTAGATTCAAATAATATTTTGGCCCAAGACTACTGGTTTGATACTCCCAGCGGCGAGGTCATCGACTGGGCAAAGTGGGATACCTGGCTTGGCAATAATGATCCTGTACGTCCGAGTTTTGCCTCATGACCTAGGCGACGATTTGCTTGGATGGTAGAATGTTGGTACAAAGTCACGGTTTATCCCACTCTAGAGGCGTCTTGAGATGTCTAGACCATGGGGTGAGACTTGTCGGTGTCATATGTCCGACGTCCGGCAGTAGAAGGCCAGGCGCATTATGAGTCGGGTATGTAATAGTAGTAGCTATAGTAAGAATAGCCCATCTTCGGCACACGATAATTATCACATTCATAAGCCACGTGAACCGTTCGCAAGTTGATTACTAGTCACACTGATTTAGGGCTGCCAGACGTTGTATAACCCCGGATTACAGCCGATAACCAGCCTCGTGCCGAAGCTGTGTAACTGCTACGGTGTGATCCAATGATATCAACTCTCACTTGTCCTTTCCTTCCCGAGTTAACGGGAGTGGAACCTTCGTTTCATGCACGCACGCTTATCTGAGGCTCCACAAGATGTGTATTCTGCACTGGGTGGGTGAGTTGTTTATTATCCGTTCGAAGGCGGATAGGGATATAATATCAATGACATTTCTGTTGTGGTACCGTAGGGGGTGCACAACCAACCCACGTACTTGCAAAGGGTCTAGAAGCCAATAGACCGAGTTACATTCAAATTATGCATTATGAGATTGGACAGTGCGATACTAAGAACGCCCAATTTAATCGCTCTCTTACTATATATTCATAAGTTCGTTTAGATCCATATTTACATTCGGTATTTCCAAAGGTCAACCATCCAAAATTCATCAGCTAGAGACAAGTGGAAACTTCTGCCGCAAACGTAACTTATGACACTCCGGCCGCAGCAACCAGAAGATCCAACGCTGAGCTCTGAGAGTTTACATCAGCCTGGATATATGGTCCGGACCAGACTGGGCCAAGGAAGTTTCCTTGTTGATCTTTCTCCCACACCGTGTCGGCGTTCAACTGTAAGAAGGCCTTGAACTGCGCCTTGGTAGCATCCGAGAGCCCGTTGGCGCGGTTGTACATGAACTGGACGTTGCGGGCAAGTACGCCTTTAAATTGGCCGCCATCGCCCCCGCAGGTCCCGCATGCATCAGTTAAGATGCCATCCGCGTTTGTTAGTTTCGTGATTGCTGCTGTGGCGATGTTGACTGCAAGGGTGGTGTATTTAGCATCGCCGGTCGACCAAGTGAGCTCGGTAAGGCCACCAAGAATGACACCCTGGTTGTAGGACCAGGTCGTGGCGCCGTTGTTTTTACAATCTGCAGTTAGACCATCATTGATGAGGAACTCGCTGTTGATCATGCCCGATTTGAAAAACCATTCATAAGCCTTGATCGCCTCGTTGAAGTAGTAACCTCCTGAGGGCGAGCTGGGCTTGCGGTTTGCAAGTTTGGAGGCAGCGGTGAGGTAGAGCTCATTCTCGATCGCATTGACAGCCGGGTCACCCTTTTTCCAACTAATATTTGCGTTAGACAAATATGGGACACTGGAGGAAAGGGAAATAACTCACTATAGACCGCCGCAAGCAGGTTGGCCCCAAGCCTTCTTAGCATCTTCAAAGATCGAGGATGCCATGTCAAGATACTTCTGCTCCTTCGTCACATCGAAGACTTGAATCCAAGCAAGACACCACCACAGCTCATCATCATAGTAGTCGTTGATGAATCCGGTGAAGGCACCCCACGACGGAGCATTTGCCAACGTCTTTGGGAAGACATCGGCTGTGTAGCCGCTGACCTGATCGGGGGAAAATGCTTGAAAGTCGGCAAGCATGGTAATGACATTGGCGCTGTTCCACCAGTGGTTATCCCAGAGACCATTGTCTCCATACCACTGATGTAAAGCTATAATGCCCGCAACCGCCTCATTGGCATAGGTTAACCGTGTAGCTCTCCCCTCGAGCGTCAAGCCTCTTCGCTGGTACTTGGAAGTTCCATGAATTGGGTCTGGCTTTGGGACGGGATAACTGATCGGGTTTGGTAGGGCTATCGCAGAATTACTGACGACGAGAGCCAGGAGCGCGGTTTGGAGCAAGTTGACCATTGTGATGAGCTGTATGAACACCCCAAAAATATCTTACATTTCGAGGGGAACGCATTTGTCCCTCCCTTTATACAAGTCTATAATACCATTGTTAGCTTTGCGATCCTTCGGTGGGATTGTGGGGCAGGAAGCTGATCCTTGCCAACAGTGTCATAATAGCGCTGTTCACCCCCTCGAAGACAATCGACCGAAGGATCATGCGGTACAAAACACACCTGACCCATCCATGATGTGTCTTAAGAGATTGATTCCGGACTTTAAATTTGGCTCAAGTGATCCCTGAAAAGATTGGGGACGCACAGCCCAGCCAGCCGCCAATGGCACCTGCTAGGCAAGGGCCGAGGCATCTTATATGGATAGCTTACCTACTCATGTGAGGGAATTAGAGTTCTATCATGCACTCTTAAAGGCCTTGCTTCGGGGAAAGCGACTGCGCTCTTTCTCCCGTTATCCGCAAGTATGTATCGATGGAGGTCTATGGATCGTAATTGTGTTTTAATGGCCTTTGTTGCGCTTTTCCGTTCAACACAACAAATACCTGATGTGGATTCCTATACCGCACTATATGTGATCCTACAGAGGCTTGTAAATCAGCGCTAGCATGTTTCGGCCACAGCCGCAGTGGAAAATGCCTATTTCTGGTATTGGGCTCACTTTGCACCAGCCGAGCCAATTATAACTCTCGAGATCGCCACATTTTACTCTATATTTGGTATCCTTGCATACACTGTTTCAAATTGCAGTTTGCCGCTGCAACATGCGGTGGAATATTAAAATGTTTAATTCAGTTCTTATTGCAACCAAGCTACTTCATAAACTATATGCCATTGTATGTCCTGGGAATGAGCGCGGGATTGCGATGGCGAGTCCACGGGATTTGAGACCAGCAGCGATAAAACTGAGAGCGCTCGCACATAAGCGCTAGCCAAGCGCGTAGGATCATGTGCAATGGACGAAGACCGTAATGAAGCCGAAGATGCAAATAAGCGTCAACAAGGGTAGAGGTTATATATTTGGGGCCCATATATTTGAGGGAACGTTGTATTTGACAGCGGTGGGCTGCAGTTTAACCTTCGAAACTCCACGCCCACCCCACTCATGTCCTAGCTCAAAATCAACTATTCTGATGGCTACACGGGGGTCAAAGCTGCACCGCGACTGGAACTTCTTTATTTGGCTCCCTGTCAGGTTTGACAATAGCGTTTATATGATAAAGACTCTCCCTACGAAGGTTGACGAGATAAAATCATTTCGGCACGAAGTGATGTTAGGACACTTGCAAAGAATTTTAGGCTCATACCAAATAATCTGTAAATATTCATGTAGTAATAATTTCATTATCCTAGGCATTGAAACCTTAATGTGGCTTCGAGTGAAGCAAGAATAACTTCCATATATCATATCACGTGACATTGATATATCAAACCGTGATGCATGTACACTTGATTACGCCGTGCATAATGCCATCCACCATCATTCCCATCTACTATGAATTCATAAAGATGGTATTCTAGAGCACAAAGCGCCACATGAGAAGGCCTACCTGACAGTAAAACCCAAGGGTCGAAACTAAACTACCGCCACGCTAAAAGTGGTCGCGTGCGCGGGCCGAGACACGGGGAGAAGAGGGGTACAAAAGGGTCTGCTCCAATTTTTTTTTGGCCCATTTGATTTTGCTTACAGTGCTCTATTAGTCGACGCCATAGGGTTTTTGCATATAGATTATATTTATCCATCGTCGGGTCTTCATCGTTTTTATATTTTACACTTAATATGTCTCTTCGGGCCAGCGAGGATGCACCACACGGCGGGCATGAGACTGACCCGGCCCCGGCTCCACATGCAACATGGAAATCGACGTGGAATAATAACAAGGGACTGATCTTTATCATTCTTGCTCAAGCTATTGCATCATCTATGGATGCGATAGTTCGCTTCCTTCAGCAGGGCGAGCATAAGATGCACCCTTTCCAGGTGCGTAGCTTGCCACTCAGCGGTGAACTGCCGTAGTCGCTGATTGGATAACTAGATCATCTTCGCGCGAATGGGCATGACGTTCGTTCTAAGCTCGCTGTACATGTGGTGGACGAAGGTGCCAGATTTCCCACTTGGGAGGGCTGATGTCCGAGGCTGGCTTGTCGTCCGCGCGCTGTTTGGTTTTTTTGGATTGTTCTGTTTGTACTGTGAGGCCCACTTACCACAGGACTTACCCCGGATTCGGGCCATTTGAGGGTTGCGATACTGACAACATATAGATTCCGTGCACTATCTGCCCCTCGCTGAAGCAACCGTCTTCCGCTTCCTCGTTCCCATCGTCACTGCATGGGCCTGCTCCATCTTCCTCGGCGAGATCTTCAGTAGCCGCGACCTTCTTGCTGGCGTAGTGGCTCTGGTCGGGGTCATCTTCATCGCCCACCCCTCCAGCCTCTTTGGGCCCGCCGCCAATGATAACATTCCCCGCCCCAGCGACATCGATCACGTCTCCCCCGCTCAGCGCCTCCTCGCCATCACCGCCTCCCTTCTTGGTGTTCTCGGCGCCTCAGGGGCTTACACCATGATCCGCGTCATCGGCACTCGCGCCCATGCCCTGATATCCGTCAATTACTTTGCCGTCCTCGGCACGTTTGGTTCTGCCGCCGCTCTCCTTGCCGTGCCAGGGATGTCCTTTACGATGCCACGCGGGACTCGCGAATGGGTCCTCATGGTGCTGCTGGGTGTGCTTGGCTTCGCCCTACAGTTCTTGTTGACCGCGGGGCTGCAGCTCGATCGCAGCAGTAAGGCGACGAGTATGTTGTATACGCAAGTGCTGTTTGCGTTATCTTTCGACTTTGCGATCTGGGGCGTCTTGCCGGGCGGGTGGAGCTTGTTCGGTGGGGCGATCGTGATTGCGAGTACTCTGTGGTCCGCACTGTCGAAGCCGACTAAGCATGCGGCAACACCGGCGAAAACAGTGGTGGTCGATGAGGAGAGCGCACTCCTTGGGGCCCAGCGAGGAGAAGATGCAGATCAGACACCACAGAGGAAAGCAAGTGTCAGTGCCTGAGAACGGACTTGATGCGAAAGATATTTGAAAGACTGTGTAGAGTGGAATCTCGGAGTATCAGGGAGCTTGGGCTATTGTTGTCTCGGCGCGTTCCGTGTTTTGATTTTGATTCGTTATGATACCATGGAGAGCATCACGTGATAAAGGCATATGGCCCACGCCTCATGAGCATGGAGGAGAGAGGGTTTTAAGTTTACAGATTAGAGATGAGTATTAAATAGAGGATTTAATGTGTTTATCATAGCAACACTGTCGACCAGCTTAGTCTTATCAATAAACGTAATCACGTGTTTATATTCTCAAGTCAGCTTGTCACGTTGTCAGCTTGGACCGTTGCGATAAGGATATTTTGTGATGTGGGACAGGACAGGGGTCGGGAGATCGGCACGGTTGGCAGGGACATTGACAGGTGCTGCCAATCCGAGGGAATCGCTGAAAAGGTCGACAGTCAACAACACGGAGCAGATAGTCATACAATACAGTGGGTGGTGAGCGGTTCCCATACATGCGATTCTTCATTATGTATGGCTATAGTCAGCGACAAGCACGAGCTATGCAGCGCGACCGTGGGATAGGAAGAGGCGTGACTTGACGGTTCAGACGGTTTAGTTTAGACAGGGCGTGAGTTAGACAGCACAGTACGACGGTCTCACCCTCTCACCACCTCTCTCTCAGCTCTCAGTTGGTGGAGGACGTGAGTGAGTGAGTACGTAAGCGTAAGTACATGAGACTTGAGCATGGTCTGTCTGCAGCGGTACCTTGCATGTGCCAAGACGCGGAGAGAGCTCCTCTTAGAAGTTCTCGAGTCAAGGTATAGGAGGACGTGGTTGGTTGGGGATTGGTTGGGGGTTGATTGGGCTCATCTCGGGTGTTTATAGTAGAGTATAGTTGTTGTCAGACTTATATGACTTGTTGAGTCTGCGTATTATTGTATACGAATGCTTTCGTAGTCAATTGGATATTCCATAGAACATATTCAATAGGACAACACGTGCAACACCACTACAGCTGAGCTATGTATGCTGGGCATATTACTATAGTAACAAATACTATAGTAACAAATACTATAGTAACAAATACTATGGTAACAAATACTACCAAACCCAGACAATCAGACACAATTGAGACAACGTCACAGATAACACAGACAGAACAGGACAGCGCACACAACACACACGCCAAACCCTATCAGCCACTAGTGTTCCCTAGAGTTGCCTAGTTTATTCGCTAGTGCCATGTCCAGAGTAACTTGCCCCTCGGTTGTCACAGAGATACGAGCACTAGTCTCAACTAGTCTCATCTAGTCTGCATACTAGCCCAAGTCGACTAGCGTAGTGTCTCTGAATCTCCGTCCCCCTCTCCTCCCAGCCAATCACCGCCCCGCAATATCCGGAGCGTCCCTGAATTACTTGGAAAGTGCATTTAGGGAGCACTAGTTGAGCATTAATGATTGGTCAACCTGGCCTTACCTTCCCTGTTGCGCGTGGAACCAGACTTTCTCGCTGTGTCTTGCTGTGTGTTGCTGTCCGTCGCCGACATTTCCGTTTCTCCCCCTCCGTTCGTTCCTTCCCCATCAACACAACACCATGCAGTACATGGCAGCACTCTATTTTACTGATTATCCACCGTGCCTTCCCTGTTAAAACCTGCCACTGCGTCACTCCCTCACCCACCCGCCTCCCATTTCCTACTAGCGTCTTTCCCGCCCGAACAGCTTCCTTTCTTCCTCTTTCGCTCTTTCTTCCCTTCCTTCCTCTCCTCTCCTCTCTTCTTCCCTTCTTCTCTCTTCTCGCTTCCTCTCTCTCTCTCACCATCTTCCACATCACATCACTTCACATTGTAGTCCCTTGATCATCTTAATTGAAACCAAGCGTATCAATCTGAGAGTATCAATTCTGCTTTCGAGCCAATCTCAATTCAGCTCTACACAATCCCATCATCCTGCACAACCCTCCCCCGCGCAAACATGCTCACCACCTCAATCTTCGCTGTCGCCCTCGCGGCTGGCTCCGCCATCGCCCAGACCACCACCACAGGCTCCACGGGCACCACCGCCCTCAACTTCACCTACATTGACATCGCTAACGTCGATCCCCAGGAGGCTGGTGAGTTTCCGTGATCCACGCCCGCATCCCCTCCAATTGATTGACTGACGCTCTCCCGCAGCTTCCTGGTGCATTGGTGAGCGCACGGGCTGCCAGACCCTTTGCGATGGCAACGCCCCAACGAACGACTGTGATGCCGTACGTCCCTGCCACTCCCCATGTGGCTCCCTCCCCGACGCCCATGACATCCAGCTAACCCGCCACAGCAAAAATTGACCTACAAGTGTCTCTGCGAGGACGGCTCCACCCCCGATCTCGCCAAGTACAAGAACACCCTGCCCGACTTCGTCTGCCAGGCCAACTTTGCCGGCTGCATCAAGGCCCACCCCAACGACGCCGTCGGACAGGGCAACTGCAAGACGGAGATCCAGGACACCTGCGGCACCCTCAACATCACCGACTACAAGTCGGGCTCCGGTTCCGGCAGCAGCAGCGGTTCCAGCAGCGCGTCCGAGACGAGCTCCCCCTCCTCCACCGGTGGCTCCAGCGGTGCCGGTGGCGCCAGCGAGACCACGGGTGGGTCGACCCCATCCAGCACCTCGGGCTCTGGCGCAGCTGCGTCCACCAGCAAGGCTGCCGCTGTGGCAAATGGTATGGACATCAGCGCCGGTGTCCTCGCCGCTGGTCTCTTCGGTGTCTTCGGCTACATCTTGTAAGCGTTGACGCGCACACATCTCTGCTCGAGCGAGCAATGCTACTCTTCTACGAAACATCCGATCCCCTGCGCACCCGCCCTTATGTCCTGGCTCATGATCCCTGAGCGATGCCGTACTGTTTGCATTGCGATAGCATGGTGTTCTGGTGCGCTTCTTCTTTGATCGTTGGACTGTTTTTCTGCTGGTTCGGGGCTTTATTTTTACGAGGTACTTTGCGTGCTGCGCGTGGCACGATCTAATTATGTGGGGAGAGTCTTGATGGCTGGATGGATATGGCTTGACGACCGTATGTGGAGGGGAGTGGGCTGTGCATTTCTGCGCGGTGAGTGCGAGTGTACTGATTGCGTGGCGTGCCGGTTTTATATCTGCGGTTGAGCGAATGGACGGGGGTGATGTTATTGCTTTGACTGTTATGAGGGAGAAAAGGATGGAGAGTGTATACAGTTAGTACTCGCTGGTGGTAGACGACGAATTCTTCACTGGCTTAATTATGATATATTGTCTTTGGCTCGTGATATAGGATCGTGATGTAGCCATCTCGACGACAGCCCCGCCGACGATCTCTCTGGAGATGAGCCTAATCTACGGCACGACGGATCTGATGCCACCTTTCCGCAGGATCCCCTGCCATCCACATCCCTATTCTGTCGTTCCTCTTCTCCTTCAGGTGTATGTGATCCTCGATATATATTGCCGTACGTATTGCCGAAGACGCCTTGCCTCCCTGGATACGTGATGCCTATCGCGGCGAACAGCTGCATTCCCTGATCTCTGTGGATGCTGGCATAACTCACGACTCCATGGATCCACCGACATCAGTCTCATTCTTCAGCCCCAAGGGCCCGATGCTACCCTTTCCGTGGAAACTCTTGGGGTCGTGATTTCTCTTCGGAGTGTCTCTTTCCTTGAGATAGAAGTCATTCTCGGTATGTATTGCCGTAAAAAATGCCGAGCGAACGCTTGTCTCTTTAGATGCCGGGTAAACATATGCATATATCTGCCACCAGATCTGCCAAGCGAAAACACCCTGTTCGGGATTAGCGCCTACCCCAGGTTATCTACATGAGAACGCGTCGGCTGTTTCGCCGAAAGCCCTGTCGAATCAGCCCGCGGCCATACTGCGGGTTGTATGATATACAGAGTATGTCGATGCAGATCTACCGGCATTGCTAAGGGTCTGGGATTGAGCATCGAGTGGGGTGTGGAGTGAAGCAGCGGCACCATATTGCCTCTTGTGACGAAAAAAAATCACGAGAGGCAAAATGGTGCTGCTGACATGGCTGATCGCTCCACTCCACCTGGCATGTCAACTTCCCCATACATATCCCGACACGCACTCTCCTGTGCAACCGTTCAGGAACTTGCGGTTCCCAATCCGCTATATTGGGATCTGCCTCGTCATGCGCCGGTAGAATAGAGTGCGGGGGCACATGAAGGGAAGCGTCTTTTTTTCTATCTAGAATCTCGGGCCTTCTCTGTCTGTCTCGGGGGCACGTCATAATATAAGTTGCCGCCATCCCCATTCTTGTCGTCTTAATTCTTCATTCCCCTCTCCTCATCACCGGGCACAACAGCAACAGACAATGCGTTCCAACTCCCTCCTACCCCTCGGGCTCGCCCCCGCCAACGCCCTCGGCGCCATCCTGTACGCCACCCACTACAGCGGCACGCTCTCGGTGCTTTCCCTGTCTGGCAGCTCTCTGACCGTCGTATCGAGCGAGAAGAACTGCGGCCCTTCCCCTAGCTGGGTCACTTTCGATTCGGTGAACCAGGTCCTCTACTGCGTCAACGAGCTGAACTCAGGCGGCTCGGTCAACGCCTTCAACGCAGATGCGGAAGGCGCACTGACGGCCATCGCAAGCGCGAAGCTTCTCGGGAACCCGGTGCATAGCGCCCTCTATGGAGGCGAGGATGGGATTTCCTTCCAGGCATTTGCGCATTAGTATGTCCCCGTGAATATCCCACGTCAACCAAATACTGACCCTTTTCACCTAGCTCAGGCTCCCTAATCTCAACCATTGCCCTCCCCATTACCAACGACTCCAAAACCCTCCAAACATTCTCCTACACCATGGACGGTCCCGGCCCCGACCCCAGCCGCCAAGAAGCTCCGCACCCGCACATGGCGGCGGTTGACCCCACTGGCGGATTCATCATCGTTCCTGACCTGGGGGCGGATATCCTGCGCGTCTACTCCGTTGATAAGCCCACCGGCTTCCTCACGTCTTGCGCCAACGTCACCGCGGCCCCTGGTAGCGGGCCGAGACATGCTGCGTTCTGGGAAGGCGCAGGCGGGACCATGATGTACCTGGCAAATGAACTGGGCAATGACGTGACCGTATACTCGGTCGCGTACCCGACGAAAGAGGGGCAGTGTCTGAGTCTATTTTCGATCCAGACGGATACGCCTTATCCGGCTGATCAGGCTGTGAAGAACGGCCAGAAGATTGGGGAAGTTCGCGTGTCGGTGAGTTGAGCTCCTGTCTGGCGTGGCTTTCACATTACATTTCTGTGTTTTCAATGCAGGTCGCATCTATGGCGACAGTTTATCAATGCATCCACTAGCTAACCTACACAACAGGGCAACTACGTTACTGTCTCCAACCGCGCCGATCAATCCTTTGGTACCAACAACGACTCCATCGCTGTCTTCCCCATCGACGCCTCTGGCGCGATCTCCACACCGGTCATGTCCCCGACCTACGGCTCTTATCCGCGCACCATGCAGATTAACGCAGCGGGTGACCTCGTCGCGATCGGGAACCAGAACTCCGGCACGGTGGTCGTGGTGAGCAGGAATCCCGCGACGGGCGCGTTAGGCAATGAAGTTGCGAGCGTGAGTGTCGGACCGCAGGGTTTTAATGGAAATGGCGGGTTGAGTAGCGTAGTATGGGCAGAGTAGGATACAACGTATAATACATACATATAGCTATATATTTACTACATATTCCTCTACTCCTAACAGCACATACGTTAGTATTTGTAAGGCGTTTTAGTATATTAGGTCTAGGAACCTGAGAAACCTACCGCGACAGTGGGCACTGACGTCCCAGCGGCAGGGGGGGAGGGGGATCCGTTGCAGGTCTAATTCTTTATTGAGAACCGCATTTATATCCATTGATTTTGTGATTAAGTAGACTATAGCCAACGAAGCCGAAAGGGTATTAAATCGGCGACCTATTAGAGGGTGCGTAAAGCAGCCCCTGTGCCCTGCCAAATTCGGCAGCTCCAACCGTAGGAAGTGGCTTTATTCTATAAAGGCAGCTAAATTGTCTAGTATAATTAGCTGGCCCCTTTATAGAAGAGAATAACTTGATTTTGATTGCAATTAGGGATAGACTAGTATAGGAATTTTTTACACTTATATTAGCTAAGAGATTTACATCATTTAATAGACGAGTCCCTTCTATTAAATGAATTACATAGAACTACAATGTAAGATACAATGTATAGCTATAGTAAAAGCTTTATTAAAGAGTAGCAGTAAATAGATGTAAGTTACTTAAGTCAGCACACTTTGCTTCCTCGAACCTAAAGCGAAGCGAAAAGTTAGTCCTGACGATTAATTAGGTCCATCATGTTCCATAGCTCTTGTCAGTGCGATGCAGTTACAAATGTCGCGGCAGCATGTTTGGATGTCCTTTTCAGCCTTCCAGTTCAGTTCGGTCTCAGCTCTTGTTGGCATTGCAACACAGATTCCGACATCACCCTTACGGCGATCGGTCGCGTTCAGTTGGATCTTGGTCGACGACGCAGATTCCATTGCCTTTACAATCTCAAAGACTGAATTCCCGCTGCCACTGCCAATATTGTATGTCCTGAATCGTATCTGACAACATCGGTCAGCTGCAGCTGCAAGTGCAGCGACGTGTCCTCGAGCAAGGTCGGTGACATGGATATAGTCGCGGACTGCAGATCCGTCGGACGTGGGGTAATCAGTTCCATACACGTCCAGGACTGGGGATAATCCAGTGACTACGTTTACCACGACTGGCATCAAGTTGGTTGGGATGCCCCGTGGATTCTCTCGAAGCAACCCTGACTCGTCACATCCTACTGGGTTGAAGTATCGCAGAGCGAGGATTGTCCATTCTGGGTCGGCAAATGCGAGATCAGCTAGAATAGCTTCGCACATCCACTTGGTCCTCCCATAAGGATTGGTAAGTCCTGTACAGCCTGGTAGTACAGTCTTGTATTGTCCGTCGTGGTCCACGAATCCTTCCGACTGGTGGACGCAGTACTCTTCTTTCAAGGGGACCCCGTCATTTGCGATAGACCCATAGACAGTCGCCGACGAGGAAAATATGAACTTTTTGATATTATAGCTGTCCAATATAGCGCAGAATTTAATCAATCCAGCCACATTGTTGTTGTAGTACTTTAGTGGTTCTTGGATGCTCTCCTGCACCGATTTGAACGCGGCAAAATGTATGACCCCATCGATTCTCGAAATTTTCTGGGACGTAGTTGACGGACGAGGGGAGTCATTTGTATCGTCAACAACGTAATCATCTAGGATCTCTCTTGTGGAACTTTCATCTCGGTAGTCCGCGTCGTAGAGCCTCATCTGGGGCATAGCCTGACATTCTGTTTCGCTGTATTTCCTGGCAAGTTCCTCAATACGGCTGAAGACGCTTCTGTATGAGTTGCTGAGGTTGTCGATAATAATAATGTTGTATCCAGCCTTCATTAATTCCAAGCTCGTATGTGATCCTATGTACCCAAGTCCACCGACAATGACAATGAATCTGTCGTTCGACGGTGACGAGTTGACGAAGGGATTGTTTTCGAAGAGATCTGACTGTGATGTCAACGGCGTGCTGTGATCTGATGTGGAATCTGAAGACCCAGAGTTGTAATTCGAGGGACTCGTCAATCGCTCGGATGTACTTTGTTCAGGTGGAGAATTTGCTGTAAAGTTGACTGGGGAGGGACATCTTAACGGCGTTCGTATCCCACACATTCTTGGCTCTATTAGAGAGTTTGATCCTATATCCATCTGGTAAAAGAGATATCACGAGGAAGAAAAAAATAAGTAGTGCCCGAGATCTCCGGTCTCTTCAGCTGATATACATTTGATAAATAGCCTCAATGGTTCTTTTGCTGAGAAAACCAGCTCTAACGACGTCAGATATTGGCCAGATGCTTGTGAAGCTTTCTGGATATCAAATATGTCTATCAAATGACGGGCCAAAGGTATTCAATGATGTGCAAGGAACTTCCCATCTTACTACTTCTAGTTCCATTTTTCGTTGCGTCGCTCTAGTTTCGTAAGGGCTGTGTTTTTATCCCATTCCGCGCTTTCAAACCCCGCATATCTTCCCGTTGGTAGTCCTGGTAGGAAGTATCGCAACATCTTCAATCGATCGAGATTGCTTATTATTAGAAATTAGTTACCAAGGGAGGAAGTATCGCAACATCTTTAACCGATCGGGATCGTTTATTATCAGAAATCAGGTAACAAGGGAGTGATGTAAGAGAAGCCAGTAACTGCTTAGCTAGAGATTCGCTACATCGCCGGTCGCGTTGTCATTGCGCCTCGTGTAGGACGATCCGTCAGAAAATAGTTCCGTTTCGTGCTTGTTTAAGGACAAGTGGTTTGACAGTTTTAGTAACAGACGCGGGATCTGCTGGTCACATTAGCGCCAAGTAAGCCGTAAGCCGTAAGCGTCCTGTCGATCTGCCGAACCATCGAAGCTGTTTTCTGGGTCCAAAACGTACTCTTAGCACGTTTTGGACCCAGAAAACAGCTTGAGCCATCCGTTCTAGATTCTCATACTAAAATTATCATCTAATCCTATGGAAGACCTCGGCCTTCCGAACTAATCCCTTTATCAATAAAAAAAGCGCATATTATTCGATGAGACGCCATTGCAATACAGCAATACTTGCGGAAACTTCCGACACAGCCCTAAGGGACGAGGAGCGGGCTATCGCTTAAAGAAGGTGGCACATGCGTGGTGGTGGTATTTGGAGGTGTTAGCAGTGATGGCAGAATAATATATTTAATCTTAGCCCTGGGGAATTCTTGTGCTTGCTCGCTCCTCAAACGACCTATGGACCTGTGCATCTCACCTCGCCATGGCGTTCTCGTTTCCAACTAAAGCCCGCATGCTTAACCATGTCAAAGATTACAATGAGTGCAACTTTGACGATGAGGACAACTACTTCCTAACATACGTTCCACTCTCCTGCTTCCCTACACCTCCAACCTCATGCCACACCTCTAGCCCTAAGGAACCAGCTTTAGATTTTAACACAACCAACTCCTTCGACACAAATCTACAAGGTACGAACTACACCCTATACCTCCCTTACCCATTAGCTAACCTAAATCCACTAGGCTCTGCCACCTACCTCTCTTATCTCATCCCCTGTACAGCGTCTCTCCTCTTAACCTCCCCATCTCTTGTCCAATCTCTCCTATCTCGAGCGAACGTCAATCTAAACACAGTTGCTCTTGCAGCTTGCATCCTTGACAGCCTTACCTCTCGCTTCGCGGCCTCCTGGCGCCACTCACTCCCTCTCACCTCTCTTAGCCTCAAGACTCAGCATATCAACTACGTGCGCCCTGAAGTGATTATCCTTGGGGCCCTTCTAGTAGCTAGCAAATTTCTTGACGACTCTACTACACACATCAGCAGTTACCAGCATGATATCGCTAATGGGCGCTGGACATGCGAGCAGATCAAAGCCACAGAGAGGTGTATACTAGAGAATCTGGAGTGGAGAATTATGCCGCTGTGGCGGGAGGACCTAATTGAGGATGCGAAGGAAGATATGAGGAAGGTGGGGATGGTGGTACAGAGGAGGAGGCAGAGTGCTGCGTAGACACAGGATACGACGACAACAGAGAGGGATCATTGATGGCGCGATGCGAACGGCATAGCGGCAGTATATCGGCTTCGGACCTTCCTAGAAAGAGTCTGCATCGGCGATGATCTAATTACGAATAATCAAGCGAGGGGTCGGCGGGAAAAGTGATCAAATCTTCTGGTCATATTAAGGGCAAATGGTCAATCGGTACATTGTGTAGAAGTCTAAGGATATTATTCATATGACATTTATCTAACCCCTGTACAATTGATTGGCTATCAAATATTGAAATTCAGGATTGGCTGCCTTACCCGTCGTCAGCGCCAAGCGCTGATCGAGTTTACTAGTCTAATTATACTTTACTTCGCAGCAAGAATACCCCGCATTTCTTTGCTAGCGTGAATTGACCTGTACTTCCGCGTTTACCATAGTCTGTCTAGCTACCAGGGAATGGGGATTATGGGCTAGTGCAGGGTGCCCGTAGGATGGGTGACATACTGAAGATAGCTATCACAATCCTTGCGGCCCTACATATTACGATGGACGAATTACATTTTTACTCATGGCCACTAAGTTAGTGCTGTAGGATCACTAAAACGATAGGGGGCATAGATCGGTCTGGAATCAGCTGGTAGCGCGGCTAATGTTCATAGAGGGCCAACCCCCCAACCGTGGCAATACTACGAATTGCTTTTACTGGCAGATATTAATATCACACAACATCCCTCGGATCATTCCAGACCCCACTGCTTTGCGAACCGAAACACGGCCCTGACGTCTGGACCTCCACGCCGATCAATAATGACCTTGTCGATCTGGTTTGCATCTAATTAGACCTACGGATTAGGGTGATTAGAGGCTTATGCGGGTTTGCTTACTAGCGGCTTGAACCCACGTATTAATCGAATGGTAACCAATGATCTTTCCGTCCTACATTTTTAGTTAAATAACTATTTTCATCGTGGCGCTCTAGTCTCATGAAAGTACTTTTAAACCGCTCTGCACCTTTAAATTCTGATTCCTCTACATCCTCAGTGCACAATTCTCTTCTGATGGGCAATGAAGTTCCAATACACATCCCGACAAAAAATCATCTACAGCACGATATTTGTTACCCTGCTCCTCGGAATCATCATCCCACTTGCTGTCATGCTCGGACTCCGAAGATACAGCACGCCAAAGTCCGCGATAATTGTCCCACTGTACATATATCCAGCTCCTGGCGCCTGGGATCCGTTGCTTGAAGCGTACGTCCACTCTCTACCCAAGGTTCACTCTCCATCCATAAGACCAGAGCTAATGTTTCTAGAATTTCAATCAATCCAAGCCTCAATTTCATCGTGGTGGTGAACCCACACAGCGGGCCAGGTGCCGCAGCTGTACCAGACGCAAATTATACACGGGAGATTCCACGCTTAAACTCCCACACCAACGTCCAGACTGTTGGTTACGTTCCTACAGCATACACGAAGAGAGACCTTACGTTGGTAAAGCATGATATCCGCACTTATTCAGAGTGGAGATCCAATTCCACAGTCCCAGGACTAGGCGTTCAAGGCATATTTTTTGATGAGACACCCTCGCAGTACGATGATACTAGCGCCTACTTCTTGCTCGAGGCCCAAAAAGAGGCTAGACAAGTTCTTGGTTTTACTTCCCGTTGTTTGGTATGTTCTTGCTTCCGTCCCTTAGTACTATTCTAAATATGCATGTATGACGTTGTAATACATAACCTTCACTTCTTTGGAAATCTTGCCTTCCGTTACCGCGTCTATTACTATTATCGACTAACCAATCCCCGCGCATAGCTGATCAATAATCCTGGCACCATCCCGGACACCCGGTTCCTAGATGGGCCCAACATGACAGTGGTCTTTGAGGGCACCTACGACACATACCAAATGCATGGCTTCAGTCACAAGATCGAAATGCTGGGCCGCTTGCAGGGTATCAAAGCCTCGCGACAGGACTTCGGTTGCATCATGCATTCGCTCCCTAAAGACGTAGCAGGTAGCGAGGCCTCTGTGAAGAAGGTAGTGCGGGAGCTGAGAAATATCGCCGGGGCCGTCTTCCTGACAGATCTTGGGGAAAATTACTACAGCACATTTGGTACTTGCTGGAAACAATTTGTAGAGTTAGCCAAGTGATTAATTGGGCTGTGATCTGATTAGGAAGATTCAAGCAGCAGAGTACTCCAAGATGGATGACGTGCTGAAGCGAGCTATCCTAATGTCATACAGTTCCACGTAGTACAGAGTATGCTTCATATTGATATCTCTCGTTGCTCGTGCCATCCGAACTATGGTTTTCTTTTTTCCCGCGATATATAACACAAGCTCTAAACGAGAGCGTCTAGACTCAAACAAAACATAGAAAGAGAGAGTACTTGGAGTGCAAGTAGCTCTCAAATGTGAAACATATACTTCCCAATGTGAAGCTTATGTTGCTGGCGCCACGTACGAACGCAGACCAGCACAAGCCAAACGTTGGATTATAGGACGGGATGGGGCAGTCAGATGCTACATTAGAATTGTCGCATCGGGACGGGGAAAGGAGCTACATCAGTGGCGTTATGAGTTAGGAGAGCGCGTATTAGAGGTAATCGTGGCAATAGGTAAGGGTAGCATAAGTTACAGAATAAAATTAGACGCTTTAAAGAACAGTCTAGACTAGCAAAGTTCGAGAGCCACTCTCATTAAAAGAACAGTCTAGATAGGGATCTAAGATTGTCTCACACAAGTATGGCAGATGCTAACTAGCTACGCCAGTATTAAGATTTGATGATCTATGTAATGTCAACTCTAGGGGACTGCAACAAGTGGCTTCCAATTCCTCCTCATTAAGCTATAGATGAAAACTACTCGCCTCCTTAGATATAGCACACTGTCACATGATCATTTTACGTAGTAATGTCTCAAAATAGCTCCTTTCCCAAATCGTGCACTCATCGATCGTTGATGTAACCCTAATACACTACGGCAGTTACTGAAACTCTCTAGCATAGCCTTCCCGCTCTACTAAGCACAGCCAAGCGCCATTCTCGTATACTAGCGCGAACCATGCAATTTGTTTTGTCATTTCTCAGTCAACCTCGTATCCACAAACGGGGACCAGATCCTTCGTTTCGTGATTGCAGAACTAGGTTGGCGGTGAACCTTTGTGCACTATACTTTCTTTCAATCTACATGCCAAGGCGAACGGGCTCCTCGAGGCCATTGCTATTATGCCAAACTTAATATTATCTCGATGCACGCTGTCATTGTCGTATGACCATCTCTTTGATGTGTAGTAACTCTAGTAGCGTAGAGAAACACACCTCTCATTGGGGTCAAGGGGAAGCTCTGGCAAGTAGTTTGTGTACCATTTAGAACGAAACTCGAATTTGCTGTCTTTTCCTCTATTGCATCATTTTCATCGAGACCAAGGGAAGACGCAGGGAAGACGCACGTTATAGGACGCAGAAGTACACATCAATTTACATTCCATGCCCCCTTTTATCTCCTTAGGCAGAGCTTCTCTATTCTGTAAAGATCAAAATGCATATTTTAGAATTTTACACTTCTTTCTCTCATTATGAAGCATATCAATTGTCAAAGATCAAAATCCCTGTAGTTCATTAAATTCCCGACACAATTTCTTCCCACTTACAACCCTGTATGAAGTTATTAATTTCAAGTACTGTAAAAATATCAGAAACGCCAGCTAACAAGCATCAACCCACTCCCCTAAGTCCATCTCTTTAAGAATGGTCGAAAACCCTTGGGAGTCCTTATTGAGACAAATTTCAGTTTTAGTCTTACTACTCACAGTCGGAGCAGAAGAGGGGTACTCAATGCCAAAAACCGGTTTCTCATCATCGATGAAAGGCTGGAACTGCGCACATTCGTCATACTGCACACACTGCTCATTGACCTCCCACTGCAGCTTGCCCACAACCTGGCTTACGATGGCACCTGCGTTCTTCAACCCGATGCTCAAGCCCCGGGAATGTGCAGCGTCTGCCAGGAATGAAACGTAAGAAATTGAAGTCTCAGTGCTAAGTCCAAGCCCGTTCTTGTTGTCATACCCATCAACATTGTCCGGGTCGACGCCATCGCAACCCTTTGTTTTAGCCAGATCTAACCTAGCAAGCATGATCGAGCGTACATTGGTACTAGACGTGTTAAGCCAGTACTCACCAGGCCATTGATCGAGTTCGAAGCCCATTTCGGATTTTGAAAATTCCCCGGAATCCGGCCGGCCAGGCTCGTAAGAACCGGCGCTGAAGTAGCATATGACTTTCTTGTTTGCGCCATGCAGCGCTGCAAATGTAGAGGTGGGGTTGGCGAAGAGGTCGATGTCAAAGATCGACGTGTTGCTCCAGGTGCGACCGAGGGCGTTAAGAATGCTCGGTGACAGGGCGTCTAGTAGGATGATCTGCCAGGTGCTTCCCACCGCTGGCTGCCAAATGGTAGCGTTTCCTGTGCCCACTCCGCCACCGTCCAAGGGCGTGGTGGTGGGTGTAGGGGTTGCTGTCTGATTGGCATCTCCTGAGTTGTCGGATGAATTAAGACCTAAACCGAGTCCAAGGCCCAATCCGAGCCCTAGAACAAGCAGGAAGAGGGCGAAGAATAACAGGTAAAGATTGCGTCGGAACCAAGGCTGCGGGTTTTTGATCTTGGTGGGATAATTTACAGACATGCCTGTGTACTGTGCGAGTCGTGTGCTGGGGTGGTGAGAAGGGAAGACGGGATAGCTCATAAATCACTTGTCCACGAACAAGCTGAAATGGAGTGGCCTAGGCGGAGAGGTGGCATTTAGGACGAAGTTTCTGTGTATTAAAGCCCAGTTCATATGATTGAATACGGATGGCGGGATGGGTGCACTGTAACGAGTTTGAGGATGACAGAGTGGCGAATTTAATAGGATCTGAAATCCGGAATGTTCCAAAGTTTAACATGCGTTGATACTACTGAAGATAACCCTAAGAAAAAATCTAATAGTGCCATGAAGTCATGGATCCGAATAAATGCACGAATTTTTCGTATTCGCAAAGCCGGCGGACTAACACAGAAAGACGTAATTGGCGAACGAATCACGGATGAAGTTATTTTGGTTTTCTAAAGGCAGTACAATAGCTAAAAAATATTACGACACTCAAATTCACTGCCGAATGAGAGCAGGGATTGCTTTAGGAAAAAACATGCGATTACAAAGCAGCTCCCAATAGCCTGGCGCCACTGTCTTAGTCGTAGGCCAACCGGGGAGCTGGATAATCCCTGGCAGAAAACCTGTCATTTTGGGCGTAAAAGCCCACCATATCCCACGGGAATGTCCGTTTCCCCCAACATATATCGAGGAATTTGTATAATAGTAGTTTTGCGAGATGTTATCTCGTAGAATGTTTCTCGATTATGTTTTATCACAGAGAATTATTTGTTTTAGAAGTTTTAGACATGTACCTGTGATTATCACTAGACTAGACTGAGATACTAAACTAGACTTTCATAGCACACTCGTAACAACCAACGCAACCAACAGCCACAATTATGTTACTTTGTGCAATTTACTACCCTCAACCCATACACTACTTATTTAGAATGAAATTTGACCTTGTTGAATGGTAGCCCTTGTCTTTTGAGATTTCGACACCATCTGCGCTTACAATGGAATAGGCGTAGAGAGCGTAAATGTGACCGGAGAACCTCCCATCGTCACCCAAATCGTCAGGGGGTCTGAGCCAATTTGCTCGGTCGTATGGCCAGATGTGCTAGTAACTGAATTTGGTACCGTCACAGGGATGGGCTTAGCGCATGTGTTGCCGTTGGTAGTGACTGTGATAGCAGTGACAGTGTTTGCCGTGGGGTTGATGGTATATCTCAATTGAGGATTGCAAGCATCACGGGTCATGCGATCCATGAAAGTTGCAGCGAGCTAGGAACGTTGACATATTAATATAGCGCCTCCAAAATAGAACAAAGAGTAACAACTTACGGTGTCATGCTTCAGGGTGATGATTGGCCATGTGACACTAGGGAAAGTCAATACGAGTCGTGATGTATAGAAGCAGTCGGAAACTTACAGTCTGATCATTTCACCTAGGACCGTCTCTACCCAAGCCTGGAGGAGAGAATATTGGCCAGATACGCCGTTGATCGTCACGGTGGCTTGTTTCGCTCTCAGATTGGCTTGATGGAACATGAACGGATCGTGATGGAGGCCGAGCAGATTGCGGGTATTGGTATTCTTCTCCAAAGCAAGGAGCGCGTTAAAATCACCGGATCCAGCCGAAGTGGCAATCCATTCTGCAACTGTGCAACTGGGAGTATCACACTGGGACGGTTAACAAAAGGGTCAGTTATTTTATAGAGTTGACTTGCATTGTAGTAGATATTTGTAGCCCATCGAGGCATGACAGTTATCCCATCATATCCGTTGCCCGAGACTGTAGTAATTAGAGGATAGTATTCATTGTTCTTTACTTCGTTAGCCTTTAGTAGATTAGGAATCGTTGGCGGCATGATCTTACCTGGTTCCTCAATACTGGGCGAGTGTTGTCTCCAACGACATTAACGATACCGTTCGTTTTAAATGCCCTGAGTGCATCGCCATTGTGCAACCCTGTAATTGCAGGAGGGATGAGACCATTCTGGCTGAACCTTGCAGCATTTCCCGACAGGCCGACTTGAGAGAGCCAGGCTTGGTTCCAAGTGATTTCTTGGTTGACGTCGAAATATGTAGCATTGTTGATTGCTTCGTGAGTAAAAGTGTGGGAAATGTGGTAGAAGGTATCTCTGTTAGAAGTACTTGCAAACCACGTTTTAAGGGTATCACCATTAGTGCATGTCGTGGTGTACGGGTATTTCAATGGCGTGCTTGGCCACAGGTTCGTGCCGGTGCCGAGCGGCTTTTGGAACTCAAGAGCAGTATCAATCTGGTCGTTGTACTCAATAGGACCAATGCCACAATTTCTACCGTTGCCATCAGAGGTCTAAGAAATGTTAGTGAAGCCTAGAAAGCCTTTTAAGAAATCGATACCTCAATATTTCCGTTTCCGTTATGCCCAATCTCGGGCGCATAGCTGCTTCCAGCAGGGAGTTTAGCATTGATGGTTGGAACCCAGGACTTGTGCGTATTAAGATCACTCGTGGAAATACGGAAGGTGTTGCCGGCAGGACTGTAGATATCAGAGGTAAGGAACATGTCATCAATCTGGGTGTTGAAATTGATGCGGCGGTACCCAGCATAGAGACCTCGAGTAGCCCAGTGAATCCAGGCATGTTGGTAAAGATTTGATCCCGCGTTCCAATCCGTAGCAAATGGAATGAAAAATACCATTTGCTTCCTTCCATCAATATTGTTAATGACAGCAGCGGTGGATGTTGCCGCGAAGCCACTAGCAGGAGCGAACTGAAGGAATGGCTTGGCGATGGTCGAATTGACGATGCTGGCGGGATAGTGCCACATTCCTATTGTAGAAATAGCTGCTCCAGTCTTAAGGCCAGCAGTAGGAAAGTCTGAAGTGTCTGTCAATGAGACCAATTGTTCAACCCCAGAGCCACAGCATCCGCCAAGAGCAACGGTGCCAGAACCCGCGCCGGGGTAGACATCGATTCGAACCATGCGTACACCAAACGCCAACTGATATCCATACAGGGTGGCCCATTGGGCAGCAGTTAGTGCGCTCTGGAAGCCTGTTGCGCCATAATCGTAGCTGACTTCGCCAAGGACAACGATGGCTCCGAAGTTTCCAACGGTTAAAGATGAGTTGAGGCTCGGAAGAGCAACGCCTGCTTGGGGGACGGTAAGAATTTGGTAAGGGATACCATAGCCTCTGAGTCCAGAATATCCAGAGTATGCCGAAAGCGTGTCTCTTGCAATGACGAGAACGGTGCTGCTCACTGAAGTTCCAACTGCACGGGGAAGGGTTTCAAGGCGGGGGCGGTTTTTGGCTGGAGCAACATCGACAGCACCAGAAGTATTGACATGAATGGTTTGTCCGTTGACTTCCACAGTTGCCAGTGGGAGCACAGGTGGTCTCTTGTGGGCGTTCTGTGATGCAACGTGGGTGTTCTCATTGCTCTGATGGTGGTGATGTTTCTTGGCCGCCCTTATAGGATGAGGCTCAGCAACTGATGCTGCAACAATGGAAATGCTGCAAAGCGCTAGCGTAACGAAACTGAGGAGCTTCATAGTTCCTGCAATGAAAAGTGATTAAATGATGTGAGATAAGATGAAGAATAGAGATTCAGGTAGAGGTATACATATGCAGAAAAGCTCCGAATAACCATCCTTTTAAACCGCAGGACCAAAAGCGAACCTTGGGGTATCAGCACATGGTGCCATAACCCAAGGTGAATTTTCAGTCTAGGGTCTAGGCAATTCCGAAATGTCAGCTGTGACAAGGGCGGGTGGAGTTTCGTCATAACTCAAATATTCATGCGTGGCTGCTTATTGTATGTGTAGTCCCCCCTACCTAAAGCTAGAGTCCTCGTATTGTGAGATATGACGAGCGCGGACAAGAAGCATTTGGGACTAGTCTGAGGTGGCACAGCGTGGGAGCTTGTTAGGAAGAGCATGGTATCTCGTATGAAGCGGGAAAGGTGGAGTCTAGAGGAGGCTTGCCGTAGGTCGTCTGAAAGCGGTTCGAGATAGCGGCTGGGCTTTAGGAGCGGCTGTGGGAATTGATGTGCAGAGGCAACGTGAAGTGTTGATGGTAGTGATGATGTTGGGCTTAACCCGATATACACCATTATCCAATCAATGTATTTAGGCTAAACCCTAGGGGGGTCTAATGCTGTGGTACAAGTGGTACCCCATATTTTAGCGAGTTTCTGGGGTAACAAGCGGGATCGCCCGATCATTTTCACTAGACCAGGATTTCGCCATTTGACGTCTAATTTCTGGGGTAACAAGCGGGATCGCCGATCATTTTCACTAGACCAGGATATCGCCATTTGACGTCTATTTTTAGTATACCCACGGCATAATTCAAAGAAGTTGATAGATGCATATTTGAGCCTTGGTTCTAAAGGACACCAACTAAGAGTGCGCCGAGTGACTTTCATACGTTGTACAGGGATACATGTTCTCTTCCTCTCTAATCCGAGACCTCTTTCTTTGGTCCATCCATAGAATTTCATGTCTAATATCAACTGCCAAGCCTTTGCTGTCTATCTCAGTATTAGCAACCCAGCCGCCAATCTAGTCATGTAGTGATAAACGATGATCATCAGATTGTTTTAGCGTTCAGCTCACGGAGCACTGACGAGATCTTAACTTGTCTCGGCAGTCCATTTTTTTAAGATTGACCAGTAATGTGAGCGGAGTTGAGCTTAAAGGCTATTGACCATGGCGTAGCTAATCCTGACTTTCCACTATCATTCATTTTCTTTCTCTCCCTCCTCTGATAATTATACTCTGATATCTCAATACCAACTCCATCACTTTCTGTTGTCTTTGAGTGATAATTTCTATACCATTTTTGTTGTTCATATCTCGTATCTAATCACATGCGAACGTCCCCCGGCTGGCTTTAAAGATGGTTTACAAGTTTGATATCCATGTTGTTCACCTCTCAGAACTAAAAAAGCACTGGTGGCAACTGGTACATGACCATCCTGTTCGCAAGCGAAGGTTGACACTGACAATCGTAGGCTATCCTGAGTCTTGGTCTCACGGCAGCATTCATTGGTATTCTGTATATTGGGACCAAGTTGATCCTCAAGGTCCGACGTCTTCTGAGATTGAAGGTAAATTTTCTTCTTCGACGTAGTAATCTCAATGCCGAGAGATTGATTTACTGACTTCTACAGAGTTTGAAAGACACTTCGACACAACTTGCATTGAATGTTCGGACCTACTTTCAAACACTCAATACGGTTCCAATTGCTCCATGTGTGTCCGAAAGGAGCAAGGTCCACAATCCAACATCATTTCGAATATATCTTGGAGCGCTCGATGACCTGGCATCTGGCAGTCAATCGAGAATACTTTCGGACTGGGATCTAGTTATACTTGATCCGTTGCAACCTGGTGTCAAAAATGCGATAACTTCGACGCCTCGCAGCAGGCGGATAGCGCTCTTTATTCTTGGCAGGCTCGATATTGAGGCTCTGCTAGGCACAGCGCAGCATGACTCTGATATTGAAGACTTCACGATATATGCGTTGGACTGTATCCTTGGTCTCGTCTCCACATATTTCCCTGTCCCGAACGAGAGAAACCATGGCTTTACTGGCATTGTTCTCGCGGGCTGGGAGAATTTATTTTCAGTCGCCACACTCCACGAACTCAGTAAGGAACTTTCCAAGAGAGCACTAGATGTATATCTAGAGACAAAGCCGCCTCACTTCCTTAATGAAGTCAATGCTGTTGTCCATAACTCAATCGCTGGCTTAGTCATCCGAAATGGTCTTCTTTGGCCCAATGGTGAAAGAAGAGACTGTTTTAATATGGATGAAATGCGCCCAACCATCAAAGCTTTCATGTCTCAGGAAATTGTTCGAGAATTTACAACAATGATGTGGGAAGAGCTTGACAATAATGCGGTTGTATCAATTTCTGTCCTAAAGAGAACCTATTCCTGGTCTAGATTTCACAATACTCTGGCATGGATTGCTCCCAGCTATGCACTTTTAGACGCAGAAGCCATAGTTACACAACTAGAGCCTCTGAGTGCTTTCGATTGGCTGAAGGAGAGTAGCGTCACCGAGCTTCATGACCTCTGGAAAAACAATCAAACTGTAAGAATAGCGATGCAACAACTTTGTCAAGTTTGCTTCATACTGATTTTGCTCTAGGTATCCAGCGCAAGTTCCCATAGACTAGTGTTTGGTCCTATCAACACTCTCCTTCCAACTTTGCGCACTATGTGGAAGGACAACACTTGCAACTTTTGTGAAAGCTCCGAGGCTACCTATGATCCAGAATCGGAATCACATGAGCCGGAATGGACTGGATTAGATTGCTTCAAGAAAACTGATACCCTTTCTGTATCAGAGACTGGGTTCAATTATGATGGCATGGGATGCTTTCCCATTGGCATAAATGTCACACTGGAAGATTTTGTTCAGGTTGTCCATTCTCAAAGACGACTACGAAAGCTTGGGTTACTTGATGAGATTGCCCCTAATATCCTCAAAGAATTCGGTATCCTTCTCGGAGATTTTGTCCGATCAAAACTTGTAGGGCAGTCCATAATTACTTCCCAAATCCGAGATACGATCCTACAACTATCGAGAAATTTGACGGAAACGCTGGACCGCGGAATAAACAATGTCCGTGTTTACCAAGGTCTAGACACAGGTTTCCATTCCGCTGGTGCTAAGCGATTCTGGGGGGTTTACTATATTCGTGAGTCGCATGGTACGGAGATCTATATCTCGTCAAAGTCAGAGGACGTGATTGGTACAATACTTCATACATACCTGTCAAGTCGATACTGTCCTCGTCGTCAGCGCTTCGAAGCTGAGTTTGCTCTTGCAGATTGGTCAGGTACTCTAGCTCCAAGCCGACGAAGCACAAAGCAAGTCCAACAAGACATTCGATCATTAACACCTTCCGAAAGCCTGATTCTGCTACAAAAGCTTGCCCTTTACGACTTATCACTGAATAGTTCTCTGGTGATAGGAGTACAAGACGAAGTGGAAGCGCAGCTCATCAAGCAACCCTCAAAAACCCAGCTAAAGAGCATCGGCACAGTCGACTATCTCAACGGATCTGTTGATGCAAAGGGCCTTATTTTTTCTCGGATAGCTAGTCATTGCCAGCATGGTCTGCGACACCCAAGTCAACCTGCTAGCCTGCAACTATTTTCCGATGTAGAAGAAGCAATTCAGCAGATCCTCAGAGACAGAAGAATATCGGACCTTGAATCCATACTTATGACCCTACGGCAATCAATGAAATACTCGTGCGCTGATACTGTGACGGATATTCTGGCACTAGCCGTATTCTGTGTCATGCGAAAGTTGGCCTTTGAGGAGGTGTACATTGAGGTGACTGACAGAAACCCTCTTTTCAACGATCAATCAGATCAAGGAGCCGCGTTTGCGGAACTATTTGCCCTAGGTTCGCGTTGCGAGGTGTATTTCGATATGTCCCCGAGCGCATTTGGAAAGCTTCTTCTGTTGAAATTTCGAGAGCAATACAACAATCCCCTACGCCAACCACCTCTCTTTAAAGAAACATCTATGGCACTGCAAACAGCATACTCTGAGCCGCAAATGGATATCGCGCCAATCTCTACGTCCATGAAAATGCCGTCCTATCAGCGTTTTACGTTTATGGGTGTCTTTGCTATCCCTGCTCTAATAGATGTGCTCCTTTTGACAACTACGAAACATGGTCTCTTTCTTAGTGGTAAAATGAGTGAAGCCGAGCAAAAATACGCTACCATTGCATTTATGCTGTCGTTACCTCTTTCTGGAGCTATTGGGACTTGGATTGCTTGTGGTGGAACCTATTACCTTGCGTCCATGGCATTTTCAGCAATGAATTATCTTGTGGTCACACGCCTTTTAGGAGGCTTGGTATTCCTGGTCTCCGCCGCCACAATTGGCTTCGTTGCAGTCAGCTGCGTCACTGGCGTCCAACCTGCCTTGATTTTCTTCCTCTACCTTATCGCTTTGACAGCGTATCTATCATTATTAGCTGCTCTTGCTAATTACAATCTTAATGGCTCGTCATTTCAATCCGTAAGTTCAAAAAAGGGTTCCTGCTTCTAACATCACTAACGGCTTGTCAAATTTTAGGGTCGTAAAATTATCCTGTTGTGCATTCCAGTTATGTTCCTCTCTCCTGTTATGACAATATTAATTCCAGGATATGACTCTGAAGTTTACCTAGCTGTGCTTTACGTTTTCATTACAATGTTACTGCTAGGAACTCGACATATTGGATCCCTCTGGACTACGTGGTTTCAAAAAATTGAAATAATCGACGACAAAGCGCTAAAAGACTGGTATCTTGAACGAAAGATAATGAGTGAGGATAGAACTCCTCAGATACTCTCAGAACATGCCCTCTTAAAACAGGCCCAGCAAGATATGCTGCGTGAAGTTATGGAGGCTCTCCCTAGCCTTTTCAACTTTAGAACTACGAAAGATCCCATGGTCCTGAAGCTTGCAGAATGCTATGAGGCAACGTCATTCATGATGGTGGGTCTCTAAATTTCTTCGTGGACATTCGAGATAACAGATGGCAGGACTGGTACTCTCTTTCTACGGGCCTGCCCACGCCAATTCCATTCAGTTCAACATGGAATATTCAATCCAAGGTCGCCCTGAAACAACTCGTGGAATCGCAGCGAGGTATCCGATTTCATAATTGCTTCCTCCACTGGCGTCAGGCAGGAGATGAGGTAATGAAGCACCAGTGACCCAACGCAATCATTAAAATGCTTACACCTCTAGATCGGCTGTACAGTTCTATACTTTATCGTTGCGCTGCTAGATAAATGGATTGCGCTCCTTGGCGGAAAACAGTCCATCAGCGGTCAGAAGGGTGGTATACTCCTTGGCTTGACATCAAATAATCCCGAGTTTGGTCATGCCGTTGGATTTGGCCTCGCCTACTACCTTATCGGAGCCGTCCTCCTAGATTATAATGCTCAAAAGCTCCACGAACTCGCAACCAAATGCAAACAAGAGATTGTCGCAAACGACGATTGCCTTTTGCATGCGACCAGAGAAGTGGCTCGCGAGCGCAGTGCTCTTTATTGGAAGACTTTGCGACTATATTTGCTCCTCGACGTTTGGAGCTTGGCCATCACATCAGCGATGATGTTGTTGTTTAGTTATACCAAGGATGCCATTATTTTGTTTCTTGCTTATGTTTTCAGCTATACCGGTAAGTGGTTTTTGAATACTAGAGAAGCTAAAGCTAATGTTTTTAAAGGACTGTTGTGGTACCAGGTTAGTGAAACAAAAACAAAAAAATGAATGGTACTAACCTCTTATGAAAGTATACGAAAACATTTACAGGCCCTCACGCACTAAAACCTCTCTTAATTAGCGCATCCTTGGGTCTAATAGTAGGCTTCGTCTTAAGATCCATTTTTCCAAATTTCATATACAGCGACGTGGTTGCACTTGGATTTGCAACATGGTTAGTTGCTATTCTATGTCTATGGGCTGTCAGAATTGTTGGAAGGTCCTTGGATGAGCCTATAAGACTGCCTAATACTGGTTACCATGTCCTGTACAACCCAGGCCCAGATGCATCTTGGTCGCAAAGCGAGCTCCGGCTGAATTATGATTTACTCCGGTCTCTTCCCGACGATAAGCATCCTCTTCTTGATCCTAAGTCATATCAAGGACAGCAGATCCAGTTGATACTGTCATCAGCTTCTCGGGAGAAGCTCTCTGATCTTGCTGGACTTGCATTCCCTTCTGCTGGGAAGCTTTTTGAAAACAGTCTTAGGGCCTTCCAAGACCAAAAAGTTGTTGTCGAGCTTGTTTCTATGAAGTACCTTAATGAAGAAGGACACTCCACCAGAGCTATAAGCTATGCCACTGACGACCTTATGCGCGTTCTTGTTGACTGCGACCCTGTGGCTCTCTCCTCAAAGCAACAACTATCACAGCACTGCCTCTACAAGTAAGCTAATATAGCATCCGTTATGCCGCATTCAATGCTAACAGAGTTTGATAGTGTTGCGGAGATAATTTTACACTCTGTCGCTGAGAGCTTCCTCGATTACAGTCACAGCCATGCCTGCCTATCAGAAAACCTCTTGAAGAGCACAGTTGACCCCGAAATGCGGATGCCGCATATTTTTAGGTGTCAAGCAGAGTGTTGTTCCAATGTTAACGATGAGACGTTTGCACTGGGTACTTATTACAAGCAAGAGATGTTACAAAACCTGTGTCTAGGATTCGCCCCCGATCTCACATGGGACAGTCTACCGGAACAGATCAGGAATCATCTCATTCAGCGCTGCATTGGGCAAACAAGCTCCCTAACAGAGGCCAGCAAGAAATGCGTCCAGTCACTTTTAAACGAGGGCGATTTCAACACCCACCTTGCACGCTGTGATTACGGTGCCAATATGTCGGCGCTGTTCTACGGTGACACCAAGATATCCCCAACCAGAGCTATAATGAGTTCAACTTCCTCATTAGCGCATGAGGAAGTGAAGAAATACTTGCCCACTCCGTTGTCTCGGTCAATGATGTCCATGCCACGCCGGACTGCTAGTTATATTTGGCACAAGATTGGAACAATGGCAAAATTCTTTGCCGTCGCATTTGTCGCAGATGCCGAATACCAACGCGAACTCAATTGCAGTTTGGATAAAAATCCCAAGGTTGTAGTCGAAATAGTAAGGGTAATCCTTAATGGGATTTGGGTGGCTGCAAAAGCCACACAGAGCCTCTTGCTTCCTTTTTTTCTTGTAAGCTGAATATCTTCAACTGTCAGATTGCTTGGTGTATAAATCTGACCATTAAACAGTTCCACAACCGGAAGAATGTTGCCACCCTATGGAAGAGCATTCAAGGGAGGAAGATCAGTTTCAAACGGAAGCATATCGACATCTATGTTTCGGATGGTCAATACACTGCATTTATTCATCACAATCGTGACGGCTCGTTTAATCTCTACCAATATCGAGGTGAGCATAGCAGCGAACCCAAGTCTCAAGACAAGTTATCTTACGTCAACACCTATTCCGAGAAAACTTTACTCTTGCGGCGAGAAGAACTCCGCGGCGGGGAGACTGTCAATATTGCAGACTATGACTACTGCAATCTGGGTGAAGGAGGTAGGACGAGACTTTCTCGATCCACAGGCCCATCTGCCCTGCCCATCACTCGGAGGGTTATTGCTGGTCAGGATCAATTCCAGCTCATGCATTATAATCGAAAGGGATTAATCGAGTCCGGTTCATATATCAAGGATGGCAATCTTGTTCGGTTTCAGTACCACTACGGCAAGGTCGCGAAACTTGACGGCGAGTTGTTGAGAGCAGAATTCGTCCTCCCTCATATGAGCTGCACCGTATCTTGGTGCGCCACATCTCCTCACCACTCAGATAAGCTTGATAAATGGGTAATGTCAAAGTTTTATTTATAGGAATTTATTTCTGACTCGTTCTAGATATCGAGTTCGGAAGTGACCGAGTCCACCTTTGTTCTCGGCACAGATGTCTGGGAGAGCAAATACACCTACGACCACAAATGTCACCCAACTATCGCGACCACCTTGAACGGAGAACCTGAGGACACCCCACCGCTGATCAAGTACGACTACTTGGATATCCTCAAGAAGCCCAAAAATATCTCCTTCCTCGACGATAACCCTCTATACTCCTTCACTACTGTCCGCCCCAATCCAGTTGCTCGATGGTTGGGACTTTGTACTCGGCAGTATCCCTTCTGGACATCTCAATCCAGGTATTTGCTTTGGAAAGCATGGAAGAATGATCATGATTATGATGGAGTTGTGGTAAGATGGATGGACGAGCAATTGTTGCGCCGTGATAATGTTCTGAAGCCATACTGGAGAAGGAGGGATTGGGGTAATCTATCGTCGGCAGAAAGATACCTACAGCAGAATGGTGACGCTGTAATGGCAAAAATTGACCTAGACATGACGATATCTAGCTGGACCCCGCTCGCTATTACGATGAACGATCTTCTGACCTTTGGACCTGGAGGCGACGCCTCTGCTCGCACGAGGTCTAAACTTGTCTGCCAGGAAGATGAAGATGATGGTGCTTTACACGTCATTGCTGTTGACACCGGGACATGGCCCAATGAGGTAAGGCTAATATTCTCCTGTAGGGGATTGATACTGATATGAAAAGGGTGGAGGAGTGTCTGCCTGTCGCCGCGACCTCATTAACAACCTTACGAGTATCAAATGGCACATGGTTGCAGAATCTGCTAATGATTTCGGTCTTCCCAAGCACCAAATTGAGAGGAATGTACATTCATTAAAGGTAATAGCGCTATGGGGCCTCGATTTGATGAACCCCACTCACGGTCTGTTCCAAAATCGCTTGGATTCCGAGATCGAGCATATCTCACGCTGCGAAGATCTCGAGGATGTCAAGAACGGCTTCATTCCTATTCTAGCAGCTCTAGTATATGGCGCCAGGTCTCTCAACTTTGAAGAAAGCGGCATCAAGCAGCTAACGCGTGCGCTCTTAAGTCTCAACGCCTACTTTGGAGAGGGCAGGCATCATTGGGGCATTGTCTGGAACAGCAAGTTTGTCAAAAATGCATGGAGGCGACTCTGGCTTTCTAAACACTCTGATAATGCCCGTCCGTGCTCTGCCTGGCTTGCTACCGAGTTACCAACACTGGCACAGTTGGACCAGGGCCTCGAGCTATGGTCCCGGTATCTCTTCATCTTCTCCATTCCAGTTCCGGAGAAGATGCCAGACGTGTTCCAGGCCTCGCACCACAGCGTCAGCGCCTCATATGGCATCGTCTGCAAGGTTAAGCGACAGTGCATCTTACAGATTTGGGACCATGCCATTAGCTGGCGGGAAACCAACCTGTATCTATCTTCAGCTCTGTGTCCACTAGCGCCTTTTGTGAGGAACTCGCTATTGGGCCTTTTGCGTATGACCTCTGTGCTTACTCTACACCATGCGGATACAATCTTGCCGTGCGCGGACATCTTCAATCCTAGCTGGGAAGTTGAAATCGGGACATGCGAAGGAAGAATTGAACATCGCAATGCTTTCAGAAGGAAGGTCGACCCAGTGGTTAATGGCATTACGGATACGCGGCGGTTCATCCCTGTAGAAATCAAGACCAAGACTCCAACAATCACCATGCTGTCTCATGTCTGGTATGCCAAAGATATCAAGACTGCAATACTTGCTGCAGACATCATCGTCAATGAATGGGGTTTCAAGGATTATCAGCTCGATGTATATGGGGCTCTCGATAAGGCACCCGCATATAGCACTAATTGCCTAGAGATGATCTCTACCAAGTCACTACGGCGGAATGTTGCTTTGCGAGGGGAAGCAGATCCGATTGCTGTTCTCGAGCAGACTGTAAGTTTTTCTTGTTTCCCTTTTAAGAATTATCTAACTCCTCCCGAGTGGCTCTTCCTCAACTCGTCTGTTTCCGAAGGTTTGCCCCTCGCCCTTGGCGAAGCGGCACTCACGGGCGCACCCATTGTCTGTACGGATGTCGGCGCTTCCCGTCGTGTCCTAACAGATCCGCAAACCAACGAGTGTTACAGCGCCATCGTAGCACCAAACGATGCACGCGCCTTGGCAATAGCGCAGATCCACTTACTCGCCATGATGGGTGAATGGCATTCCCACTCGGACAAACCAGAGACACAACGTTCATATACAAGTTCTCATTCGTCACTACCGGACAGCAGCTTAGGATTTGACACTTCAAGTTCGAGCAGGCTTAATAATTCCACTACTTCACTTGTCGAAAAAGCCTTGACTTCGCTTCCGGAAAACCCTACGAGGGAAGATGTGGAAATCATAACAAGACGCATGTATGAACAAACACCTGCTCGCAAAAGGCTTGGAATGCGTGGTAGGGACATTGTGCAAAAAAGCTTTTGCGGGGAGCGGTACCTCCGAGAGCATGAACAAATGCTTTGGATCGGCAAAGGAATGAAGGATATGCGCCAGCTAGAGGTTGTTGCAGAGTCACCTATAGAGAGTGCTGACATGGGCTATCGGTTCAGGGCAACAAATACTACGATGGATGCTATTTCGCGCACGAGCCAGACGCAGTCTTCAACTCCACTAAGCTCAAGGCTAACATCGTCTAGAAGCACAGGCATAACACAACTAACTTCGGGTAGCACGGATATAACGAGTGTGTTAACAGATAGTGTACAGACTATAGTAAAGTTGCCTACAAAAACGGTACTAGGATGTTCCCATTTATAATAGTTGTAAATAGTCTAAATATTTTATCTAATTTAAATAATTTAAATAAAGTAAAAATTAACTAAGTTATAGTAGAGAAAGAATAATATAGTATTATTAATTAAGGTAGGAGAGCTATTCTAATATTATATGATATAGTTCTTAATATACTCTATTTAAAAATTAAGCTCCTTTATAGTTTAAGGAGTCTTTAAAGTCTAATTATTACTCTTAACTATAGAAGAAGTTAAAGTTCTTAAGTATAGATTTAAGTAAGAGAGGACATTCTATAGCTTATATAAAACTAGTCTTATAGCTTAGAATCTACTCTTAATATTCTACTTTATAAATATAGCTTTAAATACTTCTTTAAATATAAAGGGAAACTTAAGCTACCCCTAGCATTTATAGTAAGTTAACTATAATAACTACTTCCCCCCTACTAAATATAGGCTTAGTATATATATATATAGGCTAGTTAACTATAATAACTTAACTATAATAACTACCCCTAGCCCCCCCCCTTATAGGATCTATCCTTAATAAGGCCCTCTAGAGCTACTCTAACTAATAGTAGTAGAGATAGCCTTTAGTAGGGGTAGTAAGTAAGGCCTTTACCTACCTCTTAAAGTAGGGTATACTTCTATATATACTCTATAGCTACTACCTATAGCCCTAACTAGAAGTCTAGGTCCTATACTTATAGTAGTACCTATATAGCCTATATAGGGCCTAGCTTAAGTATCTAAGGGAGCTCTTTAATGTAACGCTAGGTCTTAAACTATAAGACTTATAGAGGTTTCGTTGCGTTAGTTTACTTAATAGAGGAGGTAGGGGATTAGACACAAAGGCTTTTATAAAACACATTATAGTATATAACAAATACTATATTAAGTTAAGCATAAAGCTCCTATCTAAGAAATAACTATCTACTTATATAGTAGCGTCGTGCTAAAGGGAATAGTTGGAATAGTAGACTCTCTAACTATTCTTACTATTCCTACTAATCTAATTACGTGTGCGTCCTATAAGAGGTGCTACACTTATTATAGGTACTGATTCCTATAGGTACCCTTCTAAGGAGGCACCTTGCTCTACATAGGTGCCTTTCCTAATAGGCACCTTTCTTTTGCTAGGTACCTTCTAAGAAAGGTACCTTTTTCTAAAGGTGCCCTTATTAACTAAGCTACTTACAATCTCTACGTCCATTTCCTGCTGCTAATTAGCTGCAAGCTATTTTACCTTATTATTCTATCTTATAGCATATAGGTTGCATGTTTTAGCTATAACACTAGGTCCCCTCCCTTAAGGCCTAGTCCTATAGGCCATTGCTAACTAAGAATCCTCTAGCCTACTTAAGTATAGTAGGTCCCCTATATTTGTAGGGTAGGCAAGGCTACGACTATGTCTTCCTCTAAACACTTAAAAATCAAAGAACGTAAACTGCTCGCTAACTGCATAACCTACAAAGGGGTTAAAATGCCTTCCTATTCCTACTATAAGAAACGAGGTCTCTACTGCCTTGCTTCTACATCCTCAAAACGATGTAATAAATGTGTTCGTTTAAATTCTTACAACTGTGACGTCTCTAGCCCTTCTACTAGCAACTAGCAGTTACTATAGAAAGAAGAGGACTGTCTTTAACTTAAAACTTACATAACCTATGAGGCTGTAGTAACTACTATAGCCTGTCTTAACTGCCTTAAGCAGTAGTAGGATCTCCTTAAGACCTAAGGTACTAAGATGCTTTGCTGCAGTCTAAAGACCCTTAACAAACTAGAGGAGGTAGAAGAACGTAAGCGGCAAGAAGCTAAAGCCTACAGTCACCTTGCTAGTCCTTCTATAACTAACCCTAGGAGCGCTATCCCTAAGCACAACTACCTATTAGCCCTTTCCCCTAGGTTCTTTAATCGTTAGGGCGTTAGTAGTAGAACTCTGCTAGTAACTCTAGGCAGCTAAGGTTTCTCCTTAACTCCTATAAGTTGTCTGTAGGTTCATAACCTTTCCATTTTATTAGAAACTCTTCTTAGTGTCTTACTAACCTTCTGTCTAGAATCGCCTTAACCTTATATTTAATGATCTCATTCTTAGGTTAGAGTTTAGTGTCTATTGCAATTAGGGCGTCCCCTCTTGCTAGTTCTAATAATAAGACATAAAACACTAGGTAGAGTCTAGAGTTCTTAGGTAGCTGTAGCTTGTAATTAACTAAGCTAACCTTTTCTAATATCTTAAATAGTCCTAATTTCTTAAAGTCCAACTTCGTACTTAGTCGTTTCGTTTTAATGTGCTTCTAGAGTAGGTATACTTTATCTCCCTCCTTAAAGGCAGGTTCTATACTATACTTCCTATTTACATATATAGTAGATCGTTCATTTAAGAACTAGATGTCTGTTGTAAGTTGTTTCTAGAAGGAAAGTATCTTCAATACTTCTAACGTTCCTTCCTTAGAGTAAAATTTATCTAGTCTTAGCGTCTTATATGCCTCTAGTTACTATCTGTTATTAGTAAAGAAGGGTAAGACTTTCGTTACCTCTAACAGTAATGAATTATATGCAAACTCTACTAAATGTAGGTACTAAACCTAGTTGTCCTGTTTAGTATTAACATAGCTTTGTAAATACGTCTCTAACGTCTAGTTAGTTCGTTCTGTTTGCCTATCTATCTATAGATGAAAAGCTGTAGACAGCTTATAGTTTGTTCTAAGCTACGCCATAACTGTTTGCTAGAATTTAGATGTAAAGAGCTTGTCTCGATCTGAAATTATCTCGTCTAGTAGTCTATGTACTACAACAATGACTTTTAGGAAGATATAAGCTAATGCCTTTATGTCTAATGCTTCTATAAACAGCGTAAAGTAGGCTTCCTTTATAAGTTAGCAGTTAGAGACTATAATAGCGTCTATAACAAATCCTATCATTAGTTCCTTTAATGGCAGCAACTTAACAATGAAGTTAATTGCTATTAAGGACTATGCTTGTCCTAGTGTTAGTAGTGACTTTAAAAGTCTATATAGTGCGTGTCTATTTGCTTTTAACTTCTAATAAATGTTACATCCTAACATAATTGTTTCTACCTACTTCCTTAAACCTAGGAAGTAGTAGTGTTATACAATTCGTTTAAAGGTTTATGTTACTCCCTAATAACTATGTGCTAGTAACGAGTGTTGTTCTTACACTAGTAGGCGTCTCATTTAACTTAGGACATACACTAACCCTTTAAATTAGATCAACCCTTGTTTGTTAATAGAGAAGTTTCCTTCAACCTTATTTAAGGTTTGCTTTGCTATTTTGTCTGTTATATAAGCATTCTTAAGTCTCTGCTTAAGTTCTATGTCTTCTACAATGGCAATTATAGCTAGTAGTTCGTTGTATTACATTCCTATATCTATTTTCTTTAATATTGCTCTAGGTCTTTCTTCCTTTAGGCCAATGTAGTTAGTCCTTCTACTAAGAGCATCTGCTCTTACATTCTTAGAGCCCTTATAATAGGTTATTGTAAAGTTGTAGGCTACGAGGGTTTCTGCCTAGTAGACTTGTCTATAGTTTAAAACCTTAGTTGTAGTGAAGTATATAAGGTTCTTATAATCTGTCTACACTTACACTATGTAAGTAGATCCCTTAAGATATACACGCTACTACTTAAAGGCAACAACAATAGCTAGTAACTCCTTGTTATAGATGTTATAGTTAAGCTCTATAAGTAATAGTTTCCTAGAGTAGTATGCAATTAGTTTAAACTTACTATTCTTGCCTAGCTGATTTAGACATACTCTAATTGCAAAATCAGAAGCGTCTGTCTTAAGGACGATCTTCTTTATAGGGTTAAATGTTATAAGGATAGGTGCCTCTATAAACTTTGTCTTAAGTTCCTAAAAGGCAGCCTCTACTTTGTCTGTCTATTTAAACACGAGATCCTTCCTAGTAAGCTCTATAAGTAGTTAAGCTACCTTAGAATATCCTATAATAAACTAACAGTAGAAGTTAGCAAAGCCTAAGAAGGCTTATACTTCCTTAACTATAGTTAGTGTTAGCTATCCTAACACTACTATAACCTTTACTTAGTCTATCTTAATACTGTGCGTTCTAATAATATAGCCTAAGAATTCAACTTAGTTCTTATAGAACTTACATTTCTCTAGCTTTAATAGTAGGTTGTATTCCTTTAGCTTCTAGAGGACAAGCTTAACATACTAAGCATATTTGTCCTTGTTTGCTAAATATACTAGTATATCGTCTAAGTAAACAATGGTAAATATGTCTAGATATTTATATAAAGCGTTATTCATTAAGCGTTATATAGATATAGGGGCGTTAGTTAGCCTAAAGGGCATAACTTAATATTTAAATAGGCTATAGTAGGTATAGAATGCTGTTTTCCATTCCTTGCTATTAGCTATCTAGATTAGGTTGTATACGCTACGTAGATCTAGCTTAGTAAAGATCTTAGCTCCTTAGAACCTATTGTGTAACTCATTAATTAATAGTAAGGCGTATTAATCCTTTATCGTTATGTTGTTTAATACTTAGTAGTCCACATAGGGTTGTTTGCTCCTATCCTTCTTAGGAACCTATAACATTAGGCTTCCTATAGGAGATTTAGACAGTCTAATAAATCCTTTCTTAAGGTTATTGTTAATATATTCTTTTAGCAGTTTTAACTCATCTACTAACATCTAGTATATTAGTCTAAACGGTGGACTCTTTCCTTCTTCTAAGGGTATTACATAATCCTATAGTTAGTGCTTAGGAAGCGCCTTGTTCTTAGGGCCTTCCTAGAATAGCTACTTGTATTCCTTATACTCTACTAGTATATTCATTAGTAAGGGTGCCTAGGCTAGGTCACTAGGCTCTATAGAGGTTGCACACACCTTACGTTAGCCTTAGGAGGGTTCCTCCTATTATAGTGTGTCCGTTTGTTGTTTATACATATACTAGCTCATTACAACTTTCTTGTTCTACTAGTCAATTTAGGGGTTGTGTTTCTTAAGCTATAGCATACTAAAGATACATGCATAATTGTCTATATGTATAATGTTAAATTAGATCGTTTCCTTGTGTCTACGTAGCATAACCATCTCTAATAGGACTGTTTTATAGGTTACCATTCCTTTATTAGTTAAGATAGGCTCTCTATCTATAACCATTAATAGGTAAGGGTTGGCTTTTAATTGCATCTTAAAACCTTGCGTATCTACTACTTTCTTTGTTATAAAGTTGCCTATTGCTCTAGAGTTAATTATTACTTAGAGATGTCGCTTTTATACCTTAGCAACTACATATAGCTACATGCTACCTTCTATAGCACATAGCTGTTTCATACTAGGCCTCTTCTCGTTGCTTGCTAGTAGCCTACTATTAAGGACTCCTAGTTTTTTAACTTATTAGAGGGAGAATAGTATTTGTCGTCCTCTATTAGCAGTCCTAATAAGGGCAGTCCTTCCTATCTTACTGCCTCTCTTAGTAGGTATAGGTATTTCTTATATACCTATTTACTCTTTATAGGTAATTCTCCTTTAGACTAACTGCATCTAAGGGCATAAACCTATTCTATGTCTTAAAAGTGTATCTTAGGTAAAGATTAAGGGAATAGCTAATGCTAGTGTTTCTTCTTCTAGTAGAGTTTGTAGTTGTCTTTACTATAGTACTCCTAGTAGACATATGCATACTAGGGATAATTAGTCTCTATTGTATCTGCCCTTGCTAATTCCCGTTGTCCCTTTACCTATTTGCTGTCTTCCCTTAGAGGTATAGTAAACGTCTCTAATTGTTCTATAGCTCTCTATTCTATTTAGGTAGTAGGTCTTATGTTTTCCTATTAAATCATGTTTCTAGCTTTCTCGTTGTACTTCTTTAGGGCCCTCTTTCTATCCTAGTAGTAAAGTTTAACGCTTTTTACACTCTTTAGCATAGCTATATACTTAACATCTGTTTATAGTCTTCCTACTTTTAGAACTAGGTAGTCTTCTATCTCTAATGTCGTTCTAAGCTGTCTAAGCTCATTAGTTAGTATGTTGTAGTATCTCTAGAGGTTGTCCCTATAGTTGTCTACCTTGCATTCTAACAGGAGTCCCTATAACAGGTCCCTATAGATGCCCTTAAGTATAGGGATTCTCCTTAGAGCGCTAGGCTTGTCTTGTTTGTCCTTAATCTTTAAGTAGGCGTGTTTTGCTATACGTTATACTATGCTCTTATACTACAGACTCATTAGTTCTATAGGTGCAAGCTCTTTAAAGGTTCCTTGTTCTAAGACAGTAAGAGATTCTGCCTCTAATTCCTTATCTAAGCTTTTATCTTCTAGGGTGCTATCACCATTAATTCCCTAGTCCTATTTGTTTATAAATGTGGCGTTTAACTGCATTCCTAAGGCGTTATAGCCTCCTTAGCCTTGCTAGGTAGCGTTAAGTTGTTTGCTGAATTTATGTCTACTGTTCCCCTTCTTTAGCTGTCTATAGTCTTAGGCTATATAACCTAGCTTGTTATAGTTAAAGCAAAGTTGTTCCTTAACTTACTTATCCTTTTTTAGGTTACAGGGTTGTCTAGGTTTAAATGTAGCATTGAGTTCTATTAGGTCTAACTAACAGTTGTCTTATAGGTGTTGTTCCTATTGTCTACCTTCGTTCCCTTAGTAGGGATAACTTTTCTTAGGTTTGTTATAGGTCCATCGTTCTTTCTAGAATTTGTATAGCCAATTGTTAATTTAGACTATATGCTTAATTAGCGTCACTATGTCTGTTAGTTGTTGTTCTAAGTAGGTAAGTTCTATATGTACATAGCTCTTTAGCCTATGTTAGTAGTAGCTAATAAGTGCACTAGCGTCCTATCCTATCTAATTACTATATCTCTAGAATTCTATAGAGTACATAAGGGCGCTACCTATCTACTTAAGCGCAAACAGGTAGTCTACTATAGTCTTAATCTCATTAATATCTTTAAACATATGTTAGATCTCCTTATAGAATCCTTTCTAGCTGCTAAACATAGTTTAGGTAGCCGCTATGCTTCTATTAGTACTTTTATGTTAGAAGTAGTCCTTAAGGAAGGGTTCAATCCATTAAAGGGCCTCTCCTTATAGGTAGGACGAAGTCTATAGAGCATAGCTTTCTCTAGTAGGAAACTTGTTGTTGTTAAAATGCTAGTATAGTTTAACCTATAGTAGGAATACTTTAAGTTCCTTTTAATTGCTAGAATAGGTGTTAGGGAGCTTAATACACAAGGCCTCCCTAAGTTCTAATGTTGTAGGCGCGTTAGGCATCTCTTCGTTCTTAGTAGTAGGTCCCTAAGACAACTATAGGGTAGGTGTGTTAGGTTGTCTAACAACACTTCCTCTTAGGCTTAGAACATTTAGAGCTATAGTTGCTTTAGTATATAAGCTAGTACCTTATAGAAGTGGTGCTTAAAGTGTAACGCTAGGTCTTAAACTATAAGACTTATAGAGGTTTCGTTACATTAGTTTACTTAATAGAGGAGGTAGGGGATTAGACACAAAGGCTTTTATAAAACACGTTATAGTATATAACAAATACTATATTAAGTTGAGTACAAAGCTCCTATCTAAGAAATAACTATCTACTTATATAGTAGCGTTGTACTAAAGGGAATAGTTAGAATAGTAGACTCTCTAACTATTCTTACTATTCCTACTAATCTAATTATGTATGCGTCCTATAAGAGGTGCCATACTTATTATAGGTACTAATTCCCATAGGTGCCCTTCTAAGGAGGCACCTTACTCTATATAGGTGCCTTTCCTAATAGGCACCTTTCTTTTGCTAGGTACCTTCTAAGAAAGGTACCTTTTTCTAAAGGTGCCCTTATTAACTAAGCTACCTACAATCTCTACGTCCATTTCCTACTGCTAATTAGCTATAAGCTATTTTACCTTATTATTCTATCTTATAGTATATAGGTTGCATGTTTTAGCTATAACATTTAGCAGCTATAGGCTTAGTGCTCCCTAGGACATACTAGCCCCTAAGTAGACTAGGGCTAGTCCTATAGTAGCTATTAGTAGCCTCTAGGTTATAGATAGCTAGTAGTACCTTACCTATATAGAAGGGCTTATAAGAAACCTTAAGATAATAAAGGTATATATATTAAAGGTATACTAGTAAAAGCCTAGCCTATATAAGAGGGGCCCTCTATAGTAGGGTTATAAGTATTATAGCTCTTAGAGGAACTATAGACTATATAGGGTTCTAATGTTAGAACATAGTATCTACTATTAGAAACTAGATAGTATCTAACCTTATTAGGTTAAACAACTAAGCTAAGCACTAGAGCATTAGTAGTACTAGACCTAATTAGGTCTAGGGACTAAGGTAGGTGTAATGCTAAGTCTTAAACTATAAGACTTATAGAGGTTTTATTACATTAGTTTACTTAATAGAGGAGGTAGGGGATTAGACATAAAGGCTTTTATAAAACACGTTATAGTATATAACAAATACTATATTAAGTTGAGCATAAAGCTCCTATCTAAGAACTAACTATTTACTTATATAGTAGCGTTATACTAAAGGGAATAGTTAGAATAGTAAACTCCTTTACTATTCTTACTATTCCTACTATTCTATTATATAGGGTTCTTATAAGGAGGTGCCTATAAATAGTCTAGTACCTACTATGTCTAGTACCTAGTAATAGTTAGGTACCTAGGAAGAGTTAGGTGCCTACTCTATCTAGTACCTAGTAATTCTTAGGTGCCTAGGAATTCTCTAGTACCTATAGAAGTAGGTGCCTAAGAAAACTCTATTACCTAATGTTAACCTTACCTTAAGGGCAGCTAACTCACAAACATGTTTATTACTACTATACTTAGGGTGTTAGTAATAGCACTACTAAAAACCCTAGCTATAACACTAGGTATATAACCTAGGAGTATAAGAGCTAAGTAGCTCCTATATCCTATAGTCTTAAGAGTAGGAGATGTTATAGGATTAGTTAGCCCTAGGGACCTCTAGTCCTTAGAACTAATTACATTATAAGACCTATGTAATAGATAATAATAATATGTTAGATCTTTAATATCCTTTAGCCTAATGCTACTATATAAGTAGATAGTTAGTTCTTAGATAGGAGCTTTATACTTAACTTAATATAGTATTTGTTATATACTATAGTATGTTTTATAAAAGTCTTTATATCTAATCCTCTACCTCCTTTATTAAGTAAACTAATATAATAAAACCTCTATAAGTCTTATAGTTTAAGACCTAGTATTATACTTTAAGCACTACTTCTATAAGGTACTAGCTTATATATAAAGTAACATGTCTTCTATTAGAAAGAGTAAGTCCCTAGAGCCTACTACCCCCCTAACCCTAGTAGCTATAGTAATAGCTATAGTTATAAATAAATAAGTTATTAAGGTTTAGATGCCTAAGCCCTATAGTAGAGAACAACATAAGCTTAAGATTTTCTCCTTAAGTGTAACTTATACATTAGGTTTAATACTTATATGTTAGCTAGTAAAGCTAACTAGGTCTTATAGGCTATTACACTCCTTAAGGGAGTAGCCTTTAACTAGATTAAGTTCTTTATTAACAACTACTTAGAGAAGAAGGGACCTAAGGGACAACTCTATACTAATATAGTAGTTACTACTAGAGAAATCTTTAGAACTTAAAAGGGATTTAAGATCTAGATTACTAAGGTGTTTAGTAACTTAAATACTAAGAGAATAGTAGAACAACACCTACTAAAGATCTAACATATAGGATTAGTTATGTCCTATACTACTAAGTTCTAGTAGTATATAGAATAAACTAATTAGAATAATAATACATTATAAGTAAGGTACTATAATAGCTTAAAGGACTCTATTAAGGATAAGATTACTTATAGCGTCTATCTAGATAATTTAGAGAAGTTAATCCTTACTACTACATTAATTAACAATTACTACTATAAGCACTAACTTAAGAAGGGAGGGTAGAAACCTACTTAGTATTATAATAAGTTTCTATAACCTCTATACTAACACATTAATTAATAGAGTAATCTAGGTTATAGTGTTTTAAATGTAGATTATAAGGATATAGGTTCACTTAAGAACGCTCCTAGGAGAAGTCTTATAGAAGAGTTCTCCTAGAAGTAATAAGCTTCTAGAAGAGTTCTCCTAGAAGAGTTAGTCTACTAGAAGAACCCTCCTAGAAGAGGAACTCTCCTAGAAGAGAATTTATATAATTAGATATATTAGATATAACGTAGGTAGACATAACCCTGCGTACAATAGGACCCTACACACTTTTTGCAAATTCCCTACCCTCTTACTTTAGAATGCGTTTTATCTACCTTCTACTATGTTAGTTATTACTAAAGAAGCAAAAATCATTCTAGCTATTAAGGCTATTTAAACGTCTAGAAAGCTAAGCTGTTAAGCTGCTACAAAGCTTTATAAAGTTCCTAAATCGTTACTTAGGCTTAGAATGAACAGCTACCTTCCCCTCCCTAAGCAACAGCTAGCAAATATCAAATTGTCTAAGTTAGAGGAGGAAGTGATTGTTTAGAATATACTTAAGCTAGATTCTAGAGGGTTTACACCCTAGCTAGCTAGTGTAGAAGATATAGCTAATTTTATTCTTAAATCGCGTAGGGGGACGTGTGTTAGAGGCTGCTAGGCACAGTGGTTTATATAACGACAACTAGCCCTTAAGATGCGTTTTAATCGCGTTTATGATTTCTAAAGGGCCTTATGCAAAGATCTTAAGCTAATTAGCGTGTGGTTTTAACTAGTAGAAAATATAAGGGCAAAATACAGGGTTTTAGACTGCGACTTCTATAACTTTAACGAAACTAGCTTTATAATAGGTGTGATTTGCCCTATAATGGTTGTAACCTATATAGATCAACGTAGTAGAGGCAAGGCAGTTTAGCTAGGGAATTAGGAATAGGCTATAGCAATTGCTTATATTAATAGTAAAGGCTAGAGTGTTCCTCTATTTCTAGTGGTTTAGGGCAAGAACCACCTTTTAAATTAGTATATAGACAGTAGCCTCCTACCTAACTAGGTTATTAAACTAACAAGTAATAGATAGACAAATAATGAGACAGGTCTAGAATAGCTAAAACACTTTAATAAACACACTGCTACTTATGTAAGGGGTCTATATTGAATACTAGTCTTAGATAGGCATAAGAGTTACAAATTAGCTAAGTTCTAAGAGTACTATAAGTTACACAACATTATAACTCTTAGACTGCCTTCTTACTTGTCTCATTTAACCTAGCCACTTAATGTTAGGTGCTTTAGTGTGTTAAAGCAGGCGTATAGTTAGTAGATTAAGACGTTTATTAAAGCTTATATTAACTATATTATAAAGGTAGAGTTCTTTCTAGCCTTTATAGCAGCATATAAGGAGTTAATGACAGCCTAAAACTGTTAGGCTAGATTCTATAGAGCTGGCTTAGTGCCTTTTAACCTATAAGCAGTGCTTTTAAAGCTTAACATAAAGTTATGAACTCTAACTCCCTCTAGACCTTCTACTGCTAACACTACCCCTTAGGTCTCCTAGACCCCTTCTAACCTAACTAAGGCTCTTTTATAAACAACACTTGTTTAAAATCAGATTACCCGTTACTAAGGGAGCTTACCAACTCTACTTTTTAAGATAGTTGTTGCGCTAGCAAAGGGTATAGAGCAACTAGCCTATAAGAACACCCTTCTATCTACTAAGGTATATACCCTTTAAGTAGCTAATAAAGCCCTTAGTAAACGCTATAGGGCTAAAAAGGCTTGTGTCTATAAAGGGGGTGCACTTATAGTAGAGGATGCATAGGATATTATTATATAGGAGGATGTAGATAAGCAGATACAACGCAACGTATGTGTAGTAGGGGGTAGTTATAGGGAGGGGCAATAGTCTAGGCAGCGCTATAAGATCTGTAGAAAAGCTAGTCATAACGTACGAACTTGTTAAGAAGCTATAGATATATCTAGTTCATTTAATTCCTTTTAGTTATAGTTAATTTAATGTGTTGTAGTTAATTTATTAATATTTAAAGTTTAATGCTAAGGAAAAGTGCATAGGGTCCTGTTGTGCGTAGGGTCATGTCCACCTACGTTATAGATATATTATTATATCTATTAATATCCCTATATCTATTAGGTATAATGCTACTATATAAGTAGATAGTTAGTTCTTAAATAGGAGCTTTATGCTTAACTTAATATAGTATTTGTTATATACTATAATGTGTTTTATAAAAGCCTTTGTGTCTAATCCCCTACCTCCTCTATTAAGTAAACTAATGTAACAAAACCTCTATAAGTCTTATAGTTTAAGACCTAGCATTATACTTAGGTTTAGAAGAGACCTAAGTAAAGGAGCTATTAGACTTAACTAATAGAGCTTAATGCTACCTTTAAATAAGGTAACTAACCCTATAATCCTAATAAAGAGTAATAGCTTAAGGAATAACTCTACTTTAATTATAATAAGCCTAGCTATATAGCTAGGAATTATAAGTAGCTAAAGAAAGGGAATAGAGGGTAGAAATATAGTAAGTAAATTAATGCTACTTAGCAAGGGTAACTAGCTACTATGTCTAAAGGAAAAGAGGTCTAGGAAGTTACTACCTAGAACCTTAAGGATTTAATATGTTAAATAGAGAAGATAAGAGCAACGATTTATTAGTAGTTAAAGAGGTCTTTACTAGTTCCTAGGAACGTAGAATAAGTGCCTTTAAAGAAAGTATATAAAAGACCCTCTTTAAGGAATAAGTAGTAGGAGTAGTAGAAGTCTATAAGGAGATAGTACTTTAAAACGTTACTAATAAAGGAATTCCTATACCTAGGCTACTAGTAATGTAGTAGGGTACTATATAAGACTAGAAGGTTATAGTCTATAAAATGAAATGCTAACCTAGATACCTTACTTAGTAGGAACTATATAGAGTAAACTATATAGAATTAGAAGCTATAGAATAGCTAAAGTATAAACTTTATAAGTATAATGTCTAGGATGCTATTACTAAAGGAAAAATCATTAATATATATCATCTATAAGGACATAGGGCACTGTATTATAAGAAGTTACATATAGGAGTGTAAGTTAGATATAAGTTAGTACTATCCTATAGGTCTACTATAAAGGATATAAAAAAGATGAAGGTGTAACCCTATATGGCTATTCCCTTAAAATACCTAAAACTGCTCTAACTTAGCTAGCTCCCTATTTGCCTAAGGCTTCCTTACGTTATGTGCCTAAGGCTGTTAGTTACAACTAACCTATAACAGCCCTAAGTCTTAATGGCACTACATAACGGCTATAACTACCCTAAGTAAGGAGGCATCCTTATACTACCCCCTACCTTAAGAAGGTGCTTTGTCCTTAAAGTATGTAAGCCTATACTATATATAAGTTGTTGTATAGGTTGTGTAGTGTAGAGGAGGAATTAAGACTAAGGAGCAACTATAATAAGCCTTCGTGTAGGTTACTAGGTAAGGTATAGGCATAAAGACTAGAATGCCCTTTGTTTGTTAAGAAGGCTAATGGTAGGCAGCTGTATAGGCAGTAGAAGTAGTCTAAATCTGTTTACATAAGGTTGCGTCTTTGTTATGTATATAGCAGTTAGTAGGCAAGGGTCTATATTAGTATCGAATAGAGTTTGCATAGTATATGTGTTATCCTAGAATTTTAATGTAAAGGGGAAATTTAGCGCTAACCTAATTTAGACAGCTTTGTTATAAGCTAGAATATGAATTTAAGCTTTGCCTACAACTTGTTGTTTTCTTTACAACGACGCTAAACCCCCCCCCTCCTAAGACTAGTAAGTAGCCCCTCTAATAGTATAGCTAGATACTAATAGGTTGTTTTTAGATATAAAAACACATCTAACGGTTTAGTAGGTGCTAGGACTATGCTAGCGTAGTAGTGATAACTTAGGCTAGGCTAATAGGAAATTGTAGATTTCTAATTTAAAGATACTAGTTCCCCCTCCTCCTAGCGCCCTTACTATGGCTTTCTACTAGTAGTATATACACTATGTGTACACTAAAGGGTGTAAGAAGGACAGAGATCCTACTGTCTTATGTATGTAGAGCTTAAAAAGCTCTAAGTGTAAGCGCTATGTAGCCTAACACATAACGTATGTTCTAGTAGGTTCTTGTTTAGCTTTTAGTTTTATAGTTTGTCTGTCTGCCTATTGCTAACCTCTAGAGATAGATCTCCTAGTTTACTAGCCTAGAGTACTAGAAGCTCCTAGCTGCTAAGGCAGCAACCCCTCCTGTCCCTACTGTCATTAAGGCTGCTATAGTAGAGATTAGGTGTGTAGTTACATTAGCTACTACTAATGTAAGGACATAGGGCACCGTATTATGAGAAGTTGTATATGGGAGTGCAAGTTAGATAGAAGTCGGTGCAATCCTATAGGTCTACTATAAAGGATATAAAAAAGATGAAGGTGTAACCCTGTATGGCTGTTCCCTTAAAATACCCGAAACTGCTCTAACTCAGCTAGCTCCCTGTTTGCCTAAGGCTTCCTTACGTTATGTGCCTAAGGCTGTTAGTCGCAACTGACCCGTAACGGCCCCGAGTCTCGATGGCGCCACGTAACGGCCGTAACTACCCTAAGTAAGGAGGCATCCTTACACTACCCCCTACCTTAAGAAGGTGCTTTGTCCTCAAAGCACGCAAGCCGAGTAGCTGCCGCGACGAGCCCTTAGTCGGGTTAGTAGGTGAGGTGCGGGCGCTAAGACTAGAATGCCCTTTGTTTGTCTAGAAGGCTGATGGTAGGCGGCCGTATAGGCACTAGAAGTGGTCTGAATCCGTTTGCGCAAAGTTGCATCTTTGTTGTGTGCGTGGCGATTAGTAGGCGAGGGTCCGTATTAGTATCGAATAGAGTCCGCGCGGTATGTGTGTCGTCGTAGAATTTCAATGTAAAGGGGAAATTCAGCGCTAACCCAATTTAGACGGCTTTGTTATAAGCTAGAATATGAATTCGAGCTTCGCCTACAACTTGTTGTTTTCTTCACAACAACGACGCTAACCCCCCCTCCTAAGACTAGTAAGTGGCCCTTCCAATGGTACAGCTAGATGCTAATAGGTTGTTTTTAGATACAAAAACACAACTAACGATTTAGTAGGTGACGGAACCGCGCTGGCGCGGTGGTGATAACTTAGGTTGGGCTGACGGGAAATCGTAGATTTCTAATTTAAAGATGCTAGTTCCCCCTCCTCCCGGCGCCCTCACTGTGGCTTTCTGCCAGTAGTGTATGCGCTGCGTGCGCGCTAAAGGGTGCAAGAAGGACGGAGATCCCGCCGTCTCGTGTGTGTAGAGCTTAGAAAGCTCTAAGTGTGAGCGCTACGTGGCCTAACACGCAACGTGTGTTCTAGTAGGTTCTCGTTTAGCTTTCGGTTTTGTGGTTTGTCTGTCTGCCCGTCGCTGACCTCTAGAGATAGATCTCCTAGTTTACTAGCCTAGAGTACTAGAAGCTCCTAGCTGCTAAGGCAGCAACCCCTCCCGTCCCTGCTGCCATTAAGGCCGCTACGGCGGAGATTAGGCGTGTGGTTACATTAGCTACTGCTAATATGCTAAAGTTCCGCTCCCCAGCCGAGCTTTCAGCCTATATGGAGAGTTGCGCCCTCTACGCTACCGTCGAGGACGGTCTAGAGGTAAGTTTTCCATTTCCCTTGTGTGTTTTTAGTTCTCGCGCTAACGACCGTAGCGGGTCCGCTAGGCCGTGGCCGTCGTGGGCTAGAAATCGGCCCTAATCCTAGTGAACTAGGAGAAGGAGATCGCTGCCCTTGATGGGGTGGCTTCTGCGGTGGATGCGGTGGGGGAGTTAGTAGAGAGGATCCCCGACGCCCTCGCCGCGGCGGCGAAGGTAGGCGGTGGTAGGGGGAAGAAGAGGAAGAGGGGGGCGGAGGAGGTGGAGGAGGAGGGGGTGGCCGTCGACCTTAGGTGATAGGCCCTGTGTCAGAGGGAACTCAGGCGTGGTCTTTTGCGTGGGGTCACTTCAACCCTTCGTCTCTCATGGTAGTAGCCGCTTGTTACGACGCTAGTGAGACGTTTAGGAAGGGTGGCTTCTGCAAGGGCTACGGCTCTAAGGGTGCCCTAGCTTAGAGGGTGTTTAGTTTAGTGTCGTAGGTAGCAACGACGCTGTTTTCCTCTGCTTTGCCGTGCCTCTCGTGATCGTAGCTTAGTTTGCCTATCTCCCATTCCGTGATCTAGCTAGGTAGGTCCTACGGCAGTCCTAGTAGGTTTAGGTACTCCGCGTAGAACTCCCGGATTTTGTAGGGGGAGTTCTTAAAGTTTGAGGCGGGGTACCATTCTAGGTCCGGATCGTATCCGACCTAGGATACCTAGTATTAAAGTTGTTTTCGCCGGATCCTTACGGCGAGGATCTTTTCGACCTCCTACTCCTCTAGGCCGTCTACGACTTTGCTACTTAGCTTAGGCGCTACTTAACTAGGCAGCGGGTTATTCGGAGCCTTAATGAGTACGTCTAGAGAGAAGACACTGTGTATTTAGGAACCCTTCGGTAGGTCTAGTCGGAAGGCGTGTCCAATTTGTTCTAGTACCGTATAGGGTCCGACCCATTGTTGCCCTAGCTTACGGCTAGGGCGGTGATTTTTCAGATTCTTAGTTGATAGGTAAACCTTGTCTCCTACGTCCTAGTCAATGGCTCGTTAGTATCGATTCGCGTATTTAGACATATCCTCTTGTGCTTTAGCCATGTTCTCCTTTGCGTAAATCTATGCGGAGTGCATGCGGTTTGCTACTACTTTAGCTTCCTTCTAGTTCATGATTTCCCTAGGGGTCGTGGCTTTTGGGGTTTCCTAGTCCTAACTAGTGCGCGGATTAGTTCCGTACTTAAGTCGGTAGGGGGTCATTCCGATCGAGGCATGGGGAAGGGTCATTTGCACCCGATCCATGATGGGAATGAGCTCGCTCTAGTTATCCTAGTAATGTGATACGAAGGGCCTTAGTCTCTAATCGATATACCGATTCATGATTTCCGTCTACCCGTCGGTCTGCTTGTAATAGGCTGTTGACAGCTTAATCTTAACCCTTATAATTCGGTAGAACTCTCGCTAGAAAGCTGATATGAATTAGGGTCCGCAATTACTAATGATCGACTCTAGGGTGTGTCCGAATCGATATATCCATTCGATGAATAGCTGCGCCATTTAGTGGGCATCGGTAGTCTTATGACACGGTATGGACACCGAACCCTTACTAAGTCGGTCCATGAACATAAGGATGCTGTCGAATCCGTGTTTATCCTTTAGGAATTCCTTAAAGTCCATCGTTAGGTGTTGCATGGGGTATTCTAGTACCGGTAGGGGGTATAAGAAGCCTTGCTGCTTCGTGACGTTAGTGTAAGTGAGTCGGCACGTCACGTAGTTACGTACGTATCGGAGACAATCCGCTTCCATTCCGACCTAATGATACTTTAGGGCGAGTAACTGATAAGTTTTTCTGCCACTAGGGTGGGCTACTAATACTTAATCGTGTGCTTCCCGTATGAGTTTCGTACATAACTTAGTGTGCTGGGTTACGTACAGTCGACCCTTATATAACAATAGTTGGTCCTTCATTATAAACCCATTAGGTAGGGGGTCTTTCGTGCGAGTGTCGGTAAACGACCTCCTATTATCCGCGCAGAGCGCTTCTATTAGGTCAAAGGGGACCTAGGTGTTTAGGGCGTCCATTGCATTGATTGAGGCCACGTACGTTTGTGCTAATTCGGCACTGATTTAGGGGTGTAGTTGGGCTAGGCCTAAAAGCACCCTCGCATAGCTGTCTAGTTTGACCTTCTGCTGTGTAATTAGGTCTTGCTCTCTTCGGCTTAGTATATCTGCCTTCTGATTGTTCTTGCTAGCTATATATGTAATATAGAAGTTGAAGTTAGAGAGTAGCTCTATCTACCGAACCTGCTTCGCCATAAGAACCTTCGTCGTCATGAAGTATTCTAGCGATCAGTAATCGGTGTAAACGTCGATTTAGTGGCGTACCGATGTCAATTCTAGCCTCCATTTTGCGAACGCTTTTACGATGGCGAACAGTTCCTTGTCGTAGATCTCCTAATTGATCTCGTGCCTAGATAGGACGTGACTGTAGAAGCTTACGGGATACCATTGCTTATCTAGGTGTTCCTAAGAAAGAACACTAGCTACGACTCCGTTAGAGGAGTCTGTTTCCAGCTTTGTAGGCAATTCGGGGTTGAAGTGGTAGAGCGCCTACACGGCTAAAAGCTGTCGGCACATTTCTTTAAAAGCGTTCTTACATTCGTCAGTCCATAGAAACGGTTCTGAGGGGCTGGTGATAGTAGTAAGAGGCTTGGCTATTTTCCCGAAATTTCTGATAAATTGGCAGTAGAAGCCGTAGAATCTAAGGTAAGACTTCACGCCTATGACAGTTGTTGGCCGGATCCAATTCCGGAGGGGTTCGATCTTCTCGGGATCCGCTTCGACACCGGTAGTAGTTAGGATATAGCCTAAATACTTTGTCTAGGTTACGTTAAACTTGCATTTCTTAATGTCGGCTTGTAGTCCTGCTTCTTAAAGCCGTTATAGGACCTTATGTACGTGGTCCATGTGTTCTGCAGGGTCCTTAGAGTAGATTAGGATGTCGTCTAGGTAGGCAGTACAGAAGTCGTCTAAGTATTGCATAAGAACGTCGTTCATATACCTCTAATAGGTTGTAGGGCCGTTCGTTAGACTAAACGGCAGCACTTTGCATTTGTAGGATCCATATCGAGTTTGGAAGGTTGTGTACTCTTCGGAGTTGGGGTCCATTCGTATACGATGGAAGGCTTGCCTAATGTCTAGCTTCGTGAAGATTTTTGCTTTCAACACCCGTCCTAGTAGTTCGTCGATACGTGGGATAGGGTAGGGGTCGTTATGGGTAAGTCCGTTCAACTTCTAGTAGTCGATACAAAATCTTAGTTTGCCATCTGCCTTCTTTACGAACAGTATAGGGGAGGCAAACGGGCTATTGCTATTGACTATAAAGCCCTTCTCGAGGTTCTCTAATAGGTATTGCTTAGTTGCCTTAAGCTCTTCGGTGCTTTGTCGGTATAGTGGCGAAAAGGCATTTAGTAAAGGGGCTTCTAGTTGTATCTTGTAATCGTATATGCAATGTAGGGGAAGCTGATTAGATTCCGACTTTAAGAAGACATCGGAATAGTTGCAGTGCATATGCGGAAGCTTGTCCTAAATAAGGCGGAGCGTTTCTTCGTCCTCAGCCGCTTCCCTCTCCTAGATGATCTAGTCGATCTCGTAGATGCTTGTCGTGAAGAACTTAGAGTCGCTTTGCATCATCTCATAGTAGAAAGCGTTTGCGCTAATCTCGCAAATTTAGACTAGCGTGAAGCTGCGTAATAGGGTCTAGCGTCGGGAGGGAGAGACAACTCTGCTCCTCCCATGGTTCTTTCTTTTATATGCGGATGGTCCGTTTCTTAGAGGTTTCGCCTCTACTTGTCCTAAGGGTCTGTCTTTATAGGTTTCTACGGGCAAGGCTCGTGTCCTTAGGGTTTTGGGGTGTGGGTAGGTCGTTCCCTCGTCTTACACCGAGCTCGGTAGGGTGATCATAATAGCGTCACGATGGGCCGTTATCACTTTCATTAGTATCGAGCGTCTGCCCTCACGTCGTCTGTCGTCATGGTCGATGGCATCGTCCCGCTAGTTCGCATCCGATTAATGGGCGGGGTGACGTATAGACAGTTCACGCGAGTGGTAGGCTAAGGTGATCTCTTTGCTCTAGCTAGGAGTAGGCGGGTACTCCTTTAGCCATACTAGCCAGCTCTTTGCAGAGTCGAGTAGGATTCAGAAGCAGCTAAAAAGCTTCTTCCTAATTATTACATCTTGCGCTCTAAGATCTAGGAGCACAAAGGGGCAGTTATAGATTTAGCGTCCTTTGACTGTTAAGTGTAACCGAATATACTCCGACACGTAGCTTTAGATATTTTGCTAAAATCCACGTATGGGTATAGAGTAGGGCAGTTTCTATATAGGGCTCTAGAGCGCTTTTAACAACCGTTACGCGAAAGGCTTATTAATGACGAGGTAGCCATTTGCTCCTATGTCTACGAGTGACTTCGTTTGCACCCTGAGTCCGTTCATACTTAGGGTTGTATCAACGAGAAATTAGGAGCCTCCTAAGAGCTCTCGTAAATCTAGTCCTTACAGATTACATTTGCATAGACCTAGGAAGGAGCCTTTCCCTAGGCCTCGTCGTTTTCCTCTAGGGACGCATCCGACTAGTAGGCGACTGCTTCCTCCCACTGCTCTTCGTCCTTAGGGGCTTTGCGATCAATCTCCTTAACGGTGGGGTTAAGCGGGCATTTGTCTTGGAAATGGCCCGGCTTGCTGCACTTGAAACAGTTCCTAGACGTAGCTGGCACAGCGGTCTGCACGCGGCCTATAATGTCCAGCTTAGGGGCCGTAGGCGTAAAGGGAGTCCTCTAGAAGGAAACTAGAGGGTTTCTTGTCTGCCTTAGTAGCTAGGCCTTTCTAGGGTCCACGGGCGTGAACCTAGATGAGCTTAGGCGGGCGGGTCCTTAGGAGCTCGACTCGCTGCTCTTAGACGGGAAGCTTAACTCGTTGTTCTAGCGCTGCTCCTAATCGAAGGCGGTGAGTTCTTAGACCATGGTGTAGTAGTCTCCCTTCCATTGACTTTTGATAACTGCTACGTGGCTACGGAATTAAGGGGTCAACTTGTTCTATATGTACCAAAACCATTCCAACTTAGTAACCTGTCCTATAATAGCTACACTTTAGAAGCGAGCTTTAAACTCTAAGAAAGTCTCGTTTGTATGTCCTTTCTCTCCCATTTAGAGGTCGTCAAAGAGGTTCTAGGCCTGTTCCGTTTCGTTGCTAGTGAGGTAATATGAACCTAACAGGTCCATCATCTCGTCGGCACTCCGAAACCCGTGGGTCGCAGATAGGTATTAGGGTTTGAGGTATTTCTTTGCTAGGCTAGTCGTAGTCCCCTATATCAACGCTCTTCTCGAGACGTCGGTAGGGTAGTGATCCTCATTAACTACGAGGCGGTCCTAAATGGACGCGCTCCATTACATAAAGGTATGTTCTATCCCATCGCTAAGCGGCGTAATCTTCTTAGAGATGGTGGATTTCTTATAGCAATTCGGAGGGTCTTTGGAATACATCCTTAGAATCGATGGAGAACGAGTGTTTTAAAGAGGCAGCAACTGAACTGTCTTAGGGGTGTTTCGCATAGGGGAAGTTCGTTGCTCTGCAACTTCGACGGTGTCTACTAGTAGCGTGGACGGAATTCTAGTCTAGGTTGCCGCTAGGTTAGCTATCATTTCCTTAATCTCTTGCATCTAGATCTCGAGGTTTGCCATTCGATCTAGTATGTCATCGGTAGGTGTAGCAGTCGTAGCTATAGCAGTAGTTTATCTCGTTGACATTCGTGACGGTTAACCATCATTGTCTTAGGGGATGTTTAAGGTCATTTTCCTCATATTAGTTCGGGGGTGTATTAGTGTCGATACGAAAGAGTTTGACTTCTAGTAGCTCGTAGCTATCAACACTCTTGTTTACAATTGCCTCTATGCTTAAGGGGGTTCTTAAGGATCTCGTATCCTATTTGGCGCTAACGCGTCAGCGACTTTACTAGCTTGCTCTATAGGATCAAACCCTGATCTACTAGTTGTCTGTGAGTTCTATAGGGTCACGGCTATTTGAAGTCGTTAGGTCTCTACTTCGAAATGTCACTAAGTCGCGGTCGGTAGTGTTTCGACAGTTCTCCTAAGTCGTTCTAGTTGTGGGATATTATTTACGTACGGCCGTCCCTAGTAGGTGTGATCTTTTTTGTATAATGTAAGGACATAGGGCACTGTATCATAAGAAGTTGCATATGGGAGTGCAAGTCAGATAGAAGTCGGTGCAATCCTATAGGTCTACTACGAAGGATACAAAAAAGATGAAGGTGTAACCCTATATGGCTGTTCCCTTAAAATACCCGAAACCGCTCCGACTTAGCTAGCTCCCTGTTTGCCTAAGGCTTCCTTACGTTATGTGCCTAAGGCTGTTAGTTGCAACTGACCTGTAACGGCCCCGAGTCTCAATGGCGCCACGTAACGGCCGTAACTACCCTGAGTAAGGAGGCATCCTTATAGCTAATATGCTAAAGTTCTGCTCCTTAGCTAAGCTTTTAGCCTATATAGAGAGTTGCGCCCTCTACACTACTATTAAGGACAGTCTAGAGGTAAGTTTTCTGTTACCCTTATATGTTTTTAGTTCTTAGGCTAACAACTATAGTAGGTTTATAAGGCTGTGGCCCTTATAGGCTAGAAGTTGGCCCTAATCCTAGTAAACTAGGAGAAGGAGATCGCTGCCCTTAATAGGGTAGCTTCTATAGTAGATGTAGTAGGGGAGTTAGTAGAGAGGATCCCTAACGCCCTTACTATAGTAGTAAAGGTAGGTAGTAGTAGGGGGAAGAAGAGGAAGAGGGGGGTAGAGGAGGTAGTAGAGGTAGAGGAGGAGGGGGTAACTGTTGACCTTAGGTAATAGGCCCTATGTTAGAGGGAACTTAGGTGTAGTCTTTTGCATAGGGTTACTTTAACCCTTTGTCTCTTATAGTAGTAGCTGCTTATTGTAACGCTAGTAAGACGTTTAGGAAGGGTAGCTTCTATAAGGGCTATAGCTCTAAGGGTGCCCTAGCTTAGAGGGTGTTTAGTTTAGTGTTATAGGTAGCAATAACGCTGTTTTCCTCTACTTTGCTATGCCTCTTGTAATCGTAGCTTAGTTTGCCTATCTCCTATTCTATAATCTAGCTAGGTAGGTCCTATAGCAGTCCTAGTAGGTTTAGGTACTCTATATAGAACTCTTAGATTTTATAGGGGGAGTTCTTAAAGTTTAAGGCAGGGTACCATTCTAGGTCTAGATTATATCTAACCTAGGATACCTAGTATTAAAGTTGTTTTCACTAGGTCCTTATAGCAAGGATCTTTTTAACCTCCTACTCCTCTAGGCTATCTACAACTTTGCTACTTAGCTTAGGCGCTGCTTAACTAGGCAGTAGGTTATTTAGAGCTTTAATGAGTATGTCTAGAGAGAAGACATTATGTATTTAGGAACCCTTTAGTAAGTCTAGTTAGAAGGCGTGTCTAATTTGTTCTAGTACTATATAGGGTCTAACCTATTATTGCCCTAGCTTACAGCTAGGGAGGTGATTTTTTAGATTCTTAGTTAATAGGTAAACCTTGTCTCCTACGTCCTAGTTAATAGCTTGTTAGCGTTAATTTATATATTTAGACATATCCTCTTATGCTTTAGCTATGTTCTCCTTTGTGTAAATCTATATAGAGTGCATGTAGTTTGCTACTGCCTTAGCTTCCTTCTAGTTTATAACTTCCCTAGGGGTTATAGCTTTTAGGGTTTCCTAGTCCTAACTAGTACGTAGATTAGTTCTATACTTAAGTTAGTAGGGGGTTATTCTAATCAAGGCATAGTAAAGGGTCATTTATACCTAATCTATAATAGGAATAAGCTTGCTCTAGTTATCCTAGTAATATGATACAAAGGGCCTTAGTCTCTAATTAATATACTGATTTATAATTTCTATCTACCTGTTAGTCTGCTTATAATAGGCTATTAACAGCTTAATCTTAACCCCTATAATTCAGTAGAACTCTCGCTAGAAAGCTAATATGAATTAGGGTCTACAATTACTAATAATCAACTCTAGGGTGTATCTAAATTAATATATCCATTTAATGAATAGCTACGCCATTTAGCAAGCGTTAGTAGTCTTATAACATAGGATAGACACTAAACCCTTACTAAGTTAGTCTATAAACACTAGGATGCTGTTGAATCTGTGTTTATCCTTTAGGAATTCCTTAAAGTCCATTATTAGGTGTTATATAGGGTATTCTAGTACTAGTAAGGGGTATAAGAAGCCTTGCTACTTCGTAACGTTAATGTAAGTAAGTTGGCATGTTACATAGTTATGTATGTATTAGAGACAATCTGCTTCTATTCTAACCTAATGATACTTTAGGGCAAGTAACTAATAAGTTTTTCTACTACTAGGGTAGGCTACTAATACTTAATCGTGTGCTTCCTATATAAGTTTCATATATAACTTAGTGTGCTAGGTTATACACAGTTGACCCTTATATAACAATAGTTAGTCCTTTATTATAAACCTATTAGGTAGGGGGTCCTTTATGCAAGTGTTAGTAAACGACCTCCTATTATCTATATAGAGCGCTTCTATTAGGTTAAAGGGGACCTAGGTGTTTAGGGCGTCTATTGCATTAATTAAGGCCATGTACGTTTGTGCTAATTTAGCACTAATTTAAGGGTGTAGTTAGGCTAGGCCTAACAGCACCCTTACATAGCTGTTAAGTTTAACCTTCTATTGTGTAATTAGGTCTTGCTCTCTTTAGCTTAGTATATCTGCCTTCTAATTGTTCTTGCTAGTAGTATATGTAATAGAGAAATTAAAGTTAGAGAGTAGCTCTATCTACTAAACCTACTTTGCTATAAGAACCTTCATTGTTATAAAGTATTCTAGTAATTAGTAATTAGTGTAAACGTTGATTTAGTAGCATACCAATGTTAATTCTAGCCTCTATTTTACAAACGCTTTTATAATAGCAAACAGTTCCTTATTATAAATCTCCTAATTAATCTTATGCCTAGATAGGACGTAACTATAGAAGCTTATAGGATACCATTGCTTATCTAGGTGTTCCTAAGAAAGAACACTAGCTACAACTCTGTTAGAGGAGTCTGTTTCTAGCTTTGTAGGCAATTTAGGGTTGAAGTAGTAGAGCGCCTACATAGCTAAAAGCTATTAGTGCATTTCTTTAAAAGCGTTCTTACATTCGTTAGTCTATAGAAACAGTTCTAAGGGGCTAGTAATAGTAGTAAGAGGCTTAGCTATTTTCCTAAAATTTCTAATAAATTAGCAGTAGAAGCTGTAGAATCTAAGGTAAGACTTTACGCCTATGATAGTTGTTAGCTAGATCTAATTCTAGAGGGGTTTAATCTTCTTAGGATCTACTTTAACACTAGTAGTAGTTAGGATATAGCCTAAATACTTTGTCTAGGTTACGTTAAACTTACATTTCTTAATGTTAGCTTATAGTCCTACTTCTTAAAGCTGTTAAAGGACCTTATATATATAGTCTATATGTTCTATAGGGTCCTTAGAGTAGATTAGGATGTTGTCTAGGTAGGTAGTATAGAAGTTGTCTAAGTATTACATAAGAACGTTGTTTATATACCTCTAATAGGTTATAGGGCTGTTTGTTAAGCTAAACGGCAGCACTTTACATTTATAAGATCTATATTAAGTTTAGAAGGTTGTGTACTCTTTAGAGTTAGGGTCTATTTATATACAATGGAAGGCTTGCCTAATGTCTAGCTTTATAAAGATTTTTGCCTTTACTACCTGTCCTAGTAGTTTGTTAATACATAGGATAGGGTAGGGGTTGTTATAGGTAAGTCTGTTTAACTTCTAGTAGTTAATACAAAATCTTAGTTTACTATCTGCCTTCTTTACAAACAGTATAGGGGAGGCAAACAGGCTATTGCTATTAACTATAAAGCCTTTCTTAAGGTTCTCTAATAGGTATTGTTTAGTTGCCTTAAGCTCTTTAGTGCTTTATTAGTATAGTGGTGAAAAAGCATTTAGTAAAGGGGCTTCTAGCTATATCCTATAATTGTATATATAATGTAAGGGAAGCTAATTAGATTCTAACTTTAAGAAGACATTAGAATAGTTACAGTGCATATACAGAAGCTTGTCCTAAATGAGGTAGAGCGTTTCTTTATCCTTAGCTGCTTCCCTCTCTTAGATAATCTAGTTAATCTTATAGATGCTTGTTATAAAGAACTTAGAGTCGCTTTACATTATCTTATAGTAGAAAGCGTTTGCGCTAATCTTGTAAATTTAGACTAGTGTAAAGCTATGTACTAGGGTCTAGCGTTAGGAAAGAGAGAAGACTCTACCCCTCCTATAATTCTTTCTCTTATATGTAGATAGTCTGTTTCTTAGAGGTTTTGCCTCTACTTGCCCTAAGGGTCTGTCTTTATAGGTTTCTATAGGTAAGGCTTATGTCCTTAGGGTTTTAGGGTGTAGGTGGGTTGTTCCCTTGTCTTGCACTAAGCTTAGTAAGGTAATTATAATAGCGTTATAATAGGCTATTATCACTTTCATTAGTATTGAGCGTCTACCCTTACGTTGTCTATTGTTATAGTTAATGGCATTGTCCTACTAGTTTGCATCTAATTAATAGGCAGGGTGACGTATAGACAGTTCACGCAAGTAGTAGGGCAAGGTAATCTCTTTACTCTAGCTAGGAGTAGGCAGGTACTCCTTTAGCCATACTAGCCAGCTCTTTATAGAGTTAAGTAGGATTTAGAAGTAGCTAAAAAGCTTCTTCCTAATTATTACATCTTACGCTCTAAGATCTAGGAGCATAAAGGGGTAGTTATATATTTAGCGTCCTTTAACTATTAAGTGTAACTAAATATACTCTAATACGTAGCTTTAGATATTTTGCTAAAATCCACATATAAGTACAGAGTAGGGCAGTTTCTATATAGGGCTTTAAAGCGCTTTCAACAGCTATTACATAAAAGGCTTATTAATAACAAGGTAGCCATTTGCTCCTATGTTAGTAAGTGACTTCGTTTACACCCTAAGTCCATTTATACTTAGGGTTGTATCAATGAGAAATTAGAAGCCTCCTAAGAGTTCTTATAAATCTAGTCCTTATAGATTACATTTGCATAGACCTAGGAAGGAGCCTTTCCCTAGGCCTTGTCGTTTTCCTCTAGGGACGTATCTAACTAGTAGGCAACTACTTCCTCCTACTACTCCTTGTCCTTAGGGGCTTTGCAATCAATCTCCTTAACAGTAGGGTTAAGTAGGCATTTGTCCTAGAAATGGCCTAGCTTGCTATACTTAAAACAGTTCCTAGACGTAGCTAGCACAGTAGTCTGTACGCAGCCTATAATGTCTAGCTTAGGGGCTATAGGCATAAAGGGAGTCCTCTAGAAGGAAACTAGAGGGCTTCTTATCTGCCTTAGTAGCTAGGCCTTTCTAGGGTCTATAGGCGTAAACCTAGATAAGCTTAGGCAGGTAGGTCCTTAGGAGCTTAACTTGCTACTCTTAGACAGGAAGCTTAACTCGTTATTCTAGCGCCACTCCTAATTAAAGGCAGTAAGTTCTTAGACTATAGTGTAGTAGTCTCCCTTCTATTAGCTTTTAATAACTGCTATGCAGCTATAGAATTAAGGGGTTAACTTGTTCTATATATACTAAAACCATTCTAACTTAGTAACCTGTCCTATAATAGCTGCACTTTAGAAGCGAGCTTTAAACTCTAAGAAAGTCTTGTTTATATGTCCTTTCTCTCCTATTTAGAGGTTGTTAAAGAGGTTCTAGGCCTGTTCCGTTTCGTTGCTAGTAAGGTAATATAAACCTAATAGGTCCATTATCTCGTTAGCACTCTAAAACCTATGTGTTGTAGATAGGTATTAGGGTTTAAGGTACTTCTTTACTAAGCTAGTTGTAGTTCCCTATATTAACACTCTCCTTAAGACGTTAGTAGGGTAGTAATCCTCATTAACTATAAGGTAGTCCTAAATAGACGCACTCTATTACATAAAGGTATGTTCTATCCTATTGCTAAGTGGCGTAATCTTCTTAGAGATAGTGGATTTCTTATAGCGATTTAGAGGGTCCTTAGAATACCTCCTTAGAATCGATAGAGAATAAGTGTTTTAAAGAGGCAGTAACTAAACTGTCTTAAGGGTATTTTGTATAAGGGAAGTTCATTGCTCCTCAACTTCAACAGTGTCTACTAGTAGCGTAGACAGTATTCTAGTCTAGGTTGCTACTAGGTTAGCTATCATTTCCTTAATCTCTTGTATCTAGATCTTAAGGTTTGCTATTTAATCTAGTATGTTATTAGTAGGTGTAGTAGTTGTAGCTATAGTAGTAGTTTATCTTCTTAACATTTGTAACAGTTAACTATCATTGTCTTAGGGGATGTTTAAGGTCATTTTCCTTATATTAGTTTAGGGGTGTATTAGTGTTAATACAAAAGAGTTTAACTTCTAGTAGCTTATAGCTATTAACACTCTTGTTTACAATTGCCTCTATACTTAAGGGGGTTCTTAAGGATCTCGTATCCTATTTAGTGCTAACGCATTAGCGACTTTACTAGCTTGCTCTATAGGATTAAACCCTAATCTACTAGCTATCTATAAGTTCTCTAAGGTTATAGCTATTTAAAGTTGTTAGGTCTTTACTTTAAAATGTCACTAAGTTGCAGTTAGTAGTGTTTTAACAGTTCTCCTAAGTTGTTCTAGTTATAGGATATTATTTAAGTACAGCTGTCCCTAGTAGGCGTAATCTTTTTTATATAATGTAAGGACATAGGGCACTATATTACAAGAAGTTGCATATAGGAGTGTAAGTTAGATATAAGTTAGTACTATCCTATAGGTCTACTATAAAGGATATAAAAAAGATAAAGGTGTAACCCTATATAGCTGTTCCCTTAAAATACCTAAAACTGCTCTAACTTAGCTAGCTCCCTATTTGCCTAAGGCTTCCTTACATTATGTGTCTAAGGCTATTAGTTGCAACTGACCTACAATAGCCCTAAGTCTTAATGGCGCTATATAACAGCTGTAACTACCCTAAGTAAGGAGGCATCCTTACATTATCCTAATAAGGAGGTCTATAAAGACTACTAAGAAAGCCTATTATAAGTATTAGAGTAACTAGAGCTAGAGGATAACTATAAAGGTCTATAGCCTATAGAAATCTAGGCTATAAATAGCTACTACTTTAATAGGGCTACTACTAATAAGGAAGGGGACAAACTATAGACATAAGACATATCTAAGATTAATTACCCCTAGTATAAATTTATACTATAGTTATAGTGTTATACTTAGGACTACTTATAGCACTACCTTAAGAAGATAGACTATGCTTACTTCCTTACTAGATAAAGACTAGTCTACTATAACTAGGAGGTAATAAAGGGGATCCTTATAAAGTAATAATCTACTAGATAATTAAAGTTAAAAAACTAGGAGTCCTTAATAGTAGGCTACTAATAAGTAATAATAAGAGGCTTAGTAAGGAATAGCTATATACTATAGAGGGTAGTATATAGCTATATATAGTTACTAAGATATAATAGTAACACCTCTAAGTAATAATTAACTTAGGAGTAATAGGCAACTTTATAATAAAGAAAGTAGTAGACTCTTAAGGTTTTAAGACATAATTAAAAACTAAACCTTACCTACTAATAGTTATAGATAGAGAACCTATCTTAACTAATAAGGGAATAGTAACCTATAAGATAGTCCTATTAGAAATAGTTATACTATATAGATATAAGGAAATAATCTAATTTAACATTATATATATAGATAATTATATATATATCCTTAGTATACTATAGCTTAAGAAATATAATCCCTAGATTAACTAGTAGAATAAGAAAGTTATAATAAGCTAGTATATATATAAATAACAAACAGACATGCTATAATAGGAGAAACCCTCCTAAGGCTAATATAAGGTGTAAATAACCTCTATAGAGCCTAGTAACCTAGCCTAGGCACCCTTACTAATAAATATACTAGTAGAGTATAAGGAATATAAGTAGCTATTCTAGGAAGGCCCTAAGAATAAGGCACTTCCTAAGTACTAACTATAGGATTATATAATACCTTTAAAAGAAGGAAAGAGTCTACTATTTAGACTAATATACTAGATGTTAGTAGATAAGTTAAAACTGTTAAAGGAATATATTAATAATAACCTTAAGAAAGGATTTATTAGACTATCTAAATCTCTTATAAGAAGCCTAATGTTATAAGTTCCTAAGAAGGATAGAAGTAAACAACTATATATAGACTATTAAGCATTAAATAATATAATAATAAAGGATTAATACACCTTACTATTAATTAATAAGTTATATAATAGATTCTAAGGAGCTAAGATCTTTACTAAGCTAGATCTATATAGTATATATAACCTAATCTAGATAGCTAATAGTAAGGAGTAGAAAATAGCATTCTATACCTACTATAGCCTATTTAAATATTAAGTTATACCCTTTAGGCTAACTAATGCCTATACATCTATATAATGCTTAATAAATAACACTTTATATAAATACCTAGATATATTTACTATTATTTACCTAGATGATATACTAGTATACTTAGTAAATAAGGACAAACATATATAGTATGTTAAGCTTATCCTAAGAAAGCTAAAGGAATACAACCTACTATTAAAGCTAGAGAAGTATAAGTTCTATAAAAGCTAAGTTAAATTCTTAGGTTACATTATTAGAACGTATAGTATTAAAATAGACTAAGTAAAGGTTATAGTAGTATTAGAATAGCTAATACTAACTATAGTTAAGGAAGTATAAGCTTTTTTAGACTTTACTAACTTTTACTATTAGTTTATTATAGGATATTCTTATTATAGTAGGTTTCTATAACCCCTATACTAACACATTAATTAATGGGGTAATCTAGGTTATAGTGTTTTAAATGTAGATTATAAGGATATAGGTTTGCTTAAGAACGCTCCTAGGAGAAGTCTTCTAAGAGAGCTCTCCTAAAAGTAATAGGCTCCTAGAAGAGTTCTTCTAGAAGAGTTAGTCTCCTAGAAGAACTCTCCTAGAAGAGGAACTCTTATAGAAGAGAATTCACATAATTAGATATATTAGATATATAGATATATTATTATATCCATTAATATCCCTATATCTATTAGGTATAATGCTACTATATAAGTAAATAGTTAGTTCTTAGATAGGAGCTTTATGCTTAACTTAACATAGTATTTATTATATACTATAACATGTTTTATAAAAGCCTTTATGTCTAATCCTATACCTCCTCTATTAAGTAAACTAATGTAATGAAACCTCTATAAGTCTTATAGTTTAGGACCTAGCGTTATAATTCTAAGGTAGCCTAACTACTTATAGAGCTTACTAGGAAGGATCTTATATTTAAATAGATAGATAAAGTAGAGGCTACCTTCTAGGAACTTAAGACAAAGTTTATAGAGGCACCTATCCTTACTACATTTAACCCTATAAAGAAGATTATCCTTAAGATAGACTCTTCTAACTTTATAATTAGAGTATATCTAAATTAGCTATATAAGAATAGTAAGTTTAAACTAATTATATACTACTCTAAGAAACTATTACCTATAGAGCTTAACTATAACATCTATAATAAGGAGCTACTAGCTATTATTATTACCTTTAAGTAATAGTAAGTATATCTTAAGGAATCTACCTATACTATATAAGTATAAATAGATTATATAAACCTTATATACTTTACTATAACTAAGGTTCTAAACTATAGATAAGTCTACTAGATAGAAACCCTTATAGCCTATAACTTTATAATAACCTATTATAAAGGCTCTAAGAACATAAGAGTAGATGCCCTTAGTAGATAGACTAACTACATTAGCCTAAAGGTAGAAAGACCTAGAGTAATATTAAAGAAAACAGATATAAGAATATAGTATAATAAGTTACTAGATACTACTACTTCCTAGGTATAAGGAAGTAAGTAGAAATAGTAGTAAGAGAGTATAATATTTATAGTAAGGTGAAATCTAATAGGCACTTACCTTATAGACAGCTTAAGTTAACACTAGTACTAAAAGGAGTATAGAAATTAATAGCATTAGACTTTATTATTAAGCTACTACCCTCTAAAGACCTATTAATAGAAGTAGAATATAACTCTATCCTTATTATTATAGAAAGACTTATAAAATATAGGAAATTTATACTATATCTAGAAGCTAGTAATGCTAAGGCACTTATATATACCTTTATTTAAGTTATATTAGCTAATTATAAGATGCTAGAAGAAATTATCTTAGATAGAGACAAGCTCTTTACTTTAAAATTCTAGAAATCATTAATGGCTCTATTAGGAATAAATCATAAGCTATTAATAGCTTTTTATCCTTAGATAGATAGCTAAATAGAAAGATTAAATTAAACCCTTAAATAGTACCTATAAAGTTATGTTAATTATTAGTAGGATAACTAGGTTTAGATTTTACCTATTATATAGTTTATATATAACAGTGTAATAATAGAAGTAATAAAAGTCTTACTATTCTTTACTAATTATAGCTACTAGCTAGAAGTATATAGGTAACTAAGACTAGATAAAGCATAAGCTAAACAAGCCCTAATTATAGTAGAATAACTAAAATCGTTCTATAAACAACTTATAATAGACATCTAATTCTTAAATGAATAATCTACTATATATATAAATAAGAAGTATAGTATAGAACCTACCTTTAAGGAGAGGGATAAAGTATACCTACTCTAGAAATACATTAAAACAAAATGACTAAGTATAAAGTTAGACTTTAAGAAATTAGGACTATTTAAAATATTAGATAAGGTTAGCTTAGTTAATTATAGGCTATAGCTACTTAAGAACTCTAAACTCTACCTAGTGTTTTATATCTTGTTATTAGAACTAGTAAGAGGGAATACCCTAATTATAACTAATACTAAACTCTAGCTTAAGAATAAAATTATTAAATATAAGGTTAAAGTAATCCTAGATAGAAGGTTAGTAGGATGCTAAGAGGAGTTTTTAATAAAATAGAAAGGTTATAAACCTATAGATAACTTATAAGAAATAGTAGGAAACCTTAGTTACCTAGAGTTACTAGTAGGGTTCTACTATTAATACCCTAGTAATTAAAGAACCTAGGGGATAAGGCTAATAAGTAGTTATATTTAGAGATAATACTCCTAGAGTTAGTTATAAAAGGGCTAGTAAGGTAAGTATAGGCTTTAGCTTTATACTACTTACATTCCTCTACTTCCTCTAGCTTATCTAAGGTCTTTAGGCTATAATAAAGTATCTTAGTACCTTAGGTCTTAAGAAGATCCTACTACTACTTAAGGTAGTTAAGATAGGCTATAGCTATAGCTATAGCTTTATAAGTTATATAAGTTTTAAGATAAAGATAGTCCTCTTCTTTCTATAGTAACTACTAGTTACTAGTAGAGGGACTAGAGACGTTATAGTTATAGGAATTTAAATGAATACATTTATTACATTATTTAGAAGAAGTAGAGGTAAGGTAGTAAAGACCTTATTTCTTATAGTAGGAATAAGAAGGAATTTTAACCCCTTTATAGGTTATTTAGTTAGTAAGAAGTTTATACTCTTTAATTTTAGTATGTTTAAATAAAGATATAGTTATAGCCTAACCTACTCTATAGATAGTAGTAGGCATTACCCTACTTAAGTAGTTAGTACATTTCTTAGTTAGTAAGACCTAGGGGCTAGGCCTTTTAGGGAGGGACCTAGTGTTATAGCTAGCATTTATAGCTATACTTTTACTAACATACTAGTTATAGTAGTAATGAATATATTAGTAATTTAGCTACCCTTAAGGTAGGGTTAACATTAAGTAATAGAGTTTTCTTAGGCACCTACTTCTATAGGTACTAGAGAATTCCTAGGCACTTAAGGAATACTAGGTACTAGATAGAGTAGGTACTAGACTCTTTCTAAGTACCTAACTATTATAGGGTACTAGATAGAGTAGGTACTAGACTATTTATAAGCACTTCCTTATAAGATCCCTATATAATAGAATAGTAGGAATAGTAAGAATAGTAATAGAGTTTACTATTCTAACTATTCCCTTTAGTATAACGTGGGTAGACATGACCCTATGCACAATAGGACCCTATGCACTTTTCCTTAGCATTAAACTTTGAATATTAATAAATTAACTACAACACATTAAATTAACTATAACTTAAAGGAATTAGATGAACTAGATATATCTACAGCTTCTTAATAAGTTTGTACGTTATAACTAGCTTTTCTATAGATCCCACAGCGCTGCCTAGACTGTTGCCCCTCCCTACAACTACCCCCTACTATACGTACGTTGCGTTGTATCTGCTCATCTACGTCCTCCTATGTAATAATATCCTATGCATCCTCTACTATAAGTGCACCCCCTTTATAGACACAAGCCTTTTTAGCCCTATAGCGTTTGCTAAGGGCTTCATTAGCTGCTTAAAGGGTATGCACCTTAGTAGATAGAAGGGTGTTCTTATGGGCTAGTTGCTCTATACCCTTTGCTAGCGTAACAACTGTCTTAAAAAGTAGAGTTAGCAAGCTCCCTTAGTGACAGGCAATCCGATTTCAAACAAGTGTTGTTTATGAAAGAGCCTTAGTTAGGTTAGAAGGGGTCTAGGAGACCTAAGGGGTGGTGTTGGCAGTAGAGGGTCTAGAGGGAGTTAGAGTTCATAACTTTACGTCAAGCTTTAAAAGCACTGCTTACAGGTTAAAAGGCACTAAGCTAGCTCTATAGAATCTAGCCTAATAGTTTTAGGCTGTTATTAACTCCTTATATGCTGCTATAAAGGCTAGAAAGAACTCTACCTTTGTGATATAGTTAATATAGGCTTTAATAAACGTCTTAATCTACTAACTATACATCTGCTTTAATACACTAAAGCACCTAACATTAAGTGGCTAGGTTAAATGAGACGAGTAAGAAGGTAGTCTAAGAGTTATAATGTTATGTAACTTATAGTACTCTTAGAACTTAGCTGATTTATAACTCTTATGCCCATCTAAGACTAGTATTTAATATAGACCCCTTATATAAGTAGCAGTGTGTTTATTAAAGTGTTTTAGCCATTCTAGACCTATCTTATTATTTATCTATCTATTACTTGTCAGTTTAATAACCTAGTTAGGTGGGAGGCTACTGTCTATATACTAATTTAAAAGGTGGTTCTTGCCCTAAACTACTAGAAATGGAGGAACACTCTAGCCTTTACTATTAATACAAGTAATTACTATAGCCTATTCCTAATTCCCTAGCTAAACTACCTTGCCTCTACTACGTTGATCTATATAGGTTACAACCATTATAGGGCAAATCACACCTATTATAAAGCTAGTTTCGTTAAAGTTATAGAAGTTGTAGTCTAAAACCCTATATTTTGCCCTTATATTTTCTACTAGTTAAAACTATGCGCTAATTAGCTTAGGATCTTTGCATAAGGCCCTTTAGAAATTATAAACGTAATTAAAACGCGTCTTAAGGGCTAGTTGTCGTTATATAAACCGCTATGCCTAGTAGCCTCTAACACGCGTCCCCCTACGCGATTTAAGAATAAAATTAGCCATATCTTCTACACTAGCTAGCTAGGGTGCAAACCCTCTAGAATCTAGCTTAAGTATATTCTAAACAATCACTTCCTCCTCTAACTTAGACAATTTAATATTTGCTAGCTGTTGCTTAGGGAGGGGAAGGTGGCTGTTCATTCTAAGCCTAAGTAACGATTTAGGAACTTTATAGAGCTTTGTAGCAGCTTAACGGCTTAGCTTTCTAGACGTTTAAATAGCCTTAATAGCTAGAATGATTTTTACTTCTTTAGTAATAACTAACATAGTAGAAGGTAGATAAAACGCGTTCTAAAGTAAGAGGGTAGGGAATTTGCAAAAAGTACATAGGGTCCTATTGTGCATAGGGT